>NW_027450851.1:0-72500 GCF_964194025.1 Convolutriloba macropyga
ATAGATAGATAGATAGATAGATAGATAGATAGATAGATAGATAGATAGATAGATAGATAGATAGATAGATAGATAGATAGATAGATAGATAGAGAGAGAGAGAGAGGGAGGGAGAGAGAGAGAGAGCGAGAGAGAGGGAGAGTGAGAGATAGAGAGAGAGAGAGAGAGAGAGAGAGAGAGAGAGGGAGAGAGAGAGAGAAAATTTTACCGCTCTCCCAGTACAAAAAGATGTTCAATCATGTTTTTCTTTGTCAATAATTTGTTTAAATATGGGATTTCTTGAAAACCCCATTATATCAAAAGCTCATTCATTCAAGCTATACTCTTACCTTTCTACCCCGCCACAGACTAATTTTTTCTTCTAAATCCATTCAAATATGCTTCAGTCCGTTCAGAGCCTTAGTTCTTTACTATCACTTGATTGTTCTTGATTCATTTTTTTCACTTATTACTCATTATTTTTTCCAAGACCTTAAAGTAAAGCGAGATAAATACTTTAACTAAGCGGTGGTGACAAGTAGCCAAAACGAATTAAACCAAAAAAAAATCTCTACTATTTAAGACAGCTCATCTAAATATACAAACTGGCGGTACTCTTTAAACCTCTTTTCGGTTTTGGAATGGGAATTTTAAGATTTTAGTCCTTAAAAGAGTGTAAGATAAGGGGTTAGTGTAATTTTAAGGGGGGGGGGGGGGTAAAACAATAAAATTGTGGGGGGGGGGTAATGTGGGGTAAGGCGGTGCGGTATTGTTTGATTTTACCAACAAAAATTACCCCCCCCCCCCCAAATCTTGATCTTTTACCCCTAAAATTACACCAGCCCCTTATCTTACACCAGCCCCTCAATTACCCCCCAAAACGATGCAAGAGCAGAGGATAGTTTTAGGGGGTAAAACGATATAAGATACGGGGCGTAATAAATGCAATGTCGAGTAAGGGCAAATTGTTAGATTTCAACCCCCCACCCCCCAATTACTATTCAAAAATCCAGTTTTGTTCAGAGCTAAAATTTATCACTCACCATTGTTTTCAGTTTTTTACCAAATTTTGGAGGCTGTAATTTAAAAAAGATGTTTGACAGCTGATCCTGGTTCTTTATTGTCAGTTCAGTTCGAATCAGCAAGTGAAACCACACTCGCGGCTATCTTTCGAAAGATCCTTCGACTCTGATATTTTGATTGTGCTCATATACAGCAGATGATAACGCTCGGCTTACGATCGATTCAGGAATATGTTCTTCTGTTATCTTTTTTATCAATGGAGACATTGATTTTGATTCAAAAATTCAAAATTTTTTTCAAGTGAGAATTGTAAATTGTCGCTTTTGTTAGCCTTGCAATGCACTAAAATTTCGTAATTTGGCAGAGCGGCTCTCCTACTGGGGGTAACGCGTACTCCAAGGAGTTCAAGCTCAAAACGCAACAATTGGTGATAAACAAAGTACCTCAACACTTTTTTATTAACAACCTCAATTGGTGGCTTCAATTGTTCCTTAACATTTTTGAAATCCATCGAGAAAGCGAGACAGATCGCGAAAACTATCAAAAAAAATTTAAAAAAAAAACAGGGTTTACTTATTAATTGGTGCAAACTTCCTTCTTTAAAACTCTCCAAACCGAAATTTTGAATAAAATGAATTGGCTCATTATGCCATTGAAAACATCAAAAATTACAAAAATTATTGTAAAACGACTTAAACCATTCATTTCAGTTTTAAGTATCACTCTTGAAAATAACCACACACTTGCCTCAAGAAATCCACAATTTTTTCCCTTTTAAACCAAACAAGACTTGTTTGCATGGCTACCACCATTGAGTAAAGATTCAAGAAGAAAAGAATGAGAGACACCAAAGAAAAAGGCTTCTGTTCTGTCGGGGTTTGTATATCTGTTTGTGTTTGTGTGCGTGTGCGGGCTCTATGAATGTGAGGGTGTTTGTGTGCGTGACGTGTGTGTGTGTGTGTGTGTGTGTGTGTGTGTGTTCCTGATGTGTGTGCGTCTGCCCCTACTCTTGCAACGATTCACCCAAAACTAACCCCTACTCTTTCATCGTTTAATCTCCATTGACCCCTAGTCCTGCATCGTTTTACACCCTTATCCCCTACTTTTGAATCGGCTCAACACCCCCACCCCTTCACCCTCTTACCTCCTACTCCAACATCGCGTTATCCCCCCCCCTTCCCCCCTTACCCCCACTACCCCCTAAACTTACGTAATTTTACCCTCTAGCCTTGCGTTGTTTTACACCCCTACGCTTGCATTGTTTTACCACTCCCTTTCATCCCACTCTTACATCGTTTTACCTCCAATTATTAACCACTCCCCAAACTTGCACCAATTTACCTACAAAAATCAACCCTCATTACCCGTAATCTTATATCAAAATACATCCCCCATTACACCCCAAAAAGATGTAAGTGCTTTGAGGGGAATGGGCTAAAAATTCCCCCATTACTCCACTAATCTTCCATCATTTTTGGTGTAAGAAACAGGTTCTTATATCTATTTTAGTCAGAAAAAAAAGAAGGAGGAGAAGCAAAAGTTTCCCAAAAATGAGAACTCAACAGGTTAATCATAACACAGAATTGATTGCAAATTATACGTTTTGGCCAGAAATATAGGTTGTTTTTTTAATCTTTTCAATTTCCCCTAATTAGATGGTAGCAAAAACCTTAAGATGCAAATAGAACAGTGTTTTTAAAGAGTTTCAAAATTGCAATTTTTCAGGTGTGGTGTTTCTAATTGACACTCTTGTGATGAAAATCAATTCCCTTAACATCTTCAAAAAGAAGATTGTAAATATATTAACAATTGCTTTATCTGTTTTAAGCGTTGACATAAATACACTTAAGTATATCATTTTTTGTTGCTCAGAAACTTGTCTATGAACTTTTGACCAAACTGTCTACAAACCAGTCAGAGGACAAATTTAACCAAGACCTATGTTTACTCAGTGCTGAATTTTTTTATGAAAGTTCTAAATAATTTTGCTTTCTCTTTTGGTGGCTTGTTGTATGGTTTCCTTGAGCATCAATTGTCGCTTTGGCGGTTTGTAGGGGCAAGTGGTTGCGCTTTTTTCTTTAATGGCGTCAACGAAATTCAACAACACGAAACCCAGCGCGTAAGACCGGACTAAAATTAAGAACTGAGACTTGATTGAAGACTTGCAAAGTGACATGATCAGACTTCTTCAAACAAGAATTGTATATTGTCGCTTTTGTTAGCCGTGCAATCAATTAAAATTTCGTAATTTAGCAGAGCGGTTCTCCTACTGGGGGTAACGCTTACTCCAAGGAGTTCAAGGTCAAAAGCTGCAATTGGTGATAACCAAAGTACCTCAAATCTTTTTATTAACAACCTCAATTGGTGGTTTCAATCGTTCCTTAAATTTTTAGAAATTGACCGAGAAAGCGGGACAGATCGCAAAAACTATCAGAAAAAATTTTAAAAAAGGTTTGACTTATTTATTGGTGCAAACTTCCTTCTTTAAAACTATCCAAACCGAAATTTCGAAAAATTTGAATTGGCTCATTATGCCATTGAAATATCAAAAATCACAAAAATTGTTGTAAAACGACTTAAACCTTTCATTTCACTCTTGAAAATAACCACACAATTGCCTCACGAAATGAACAATATTTCCCCTGATAAAACGAACAAGAGTTGCTTGCATGGCTACCACCATTGAGCAAAGATTCAAGAAGAAAAGAATGAGAGACAACAAAGAAAAAGGCTTCTGTTCTGTCGGGGTTTGTATATCTGTTTGTGTTTGTGTGCGCGTGCGGGCTCTAAGAATGTGAGGGTGTTTGTGTGCGTGACGTGTGTGTGTGTGTGCACGCGTGTTCCTGATGTGTGTGCGTCTGCCCCTACTCTTGCAACGATTCACCCAAAACTAACCCCTACTCTTGCATCGTTTAATCTCCATTGACCCCTAGTCCTGCATCGTTTTACACCCTTATCCCCTACTTTTGAATCGGCTCAACACCCCCACCCCTTCACCCTCTTACCTCCTACTCCAACATCGCGTTACCCCCCCCCCCCCCCTTCCCCCCTTACCCCCACTACCCCCTAAACTTACGTAATTTTACCCTCTAGCCTTGCGTTGTTTTACACCCCTACGCTTGCATTGTTTTACCACTCCCTTTCATCCCACTCTTACATCGTTTTACCTCCCATTATTAACCACTCCCCAAACTTGCACCAATTTACCTACAAAAATCAACCCTCATTACCCGTAATCTTATATCAAAATACATCCCCCATTACACCCCAAAAAGATGTAAGTGCTTTGAGGGGAATGGGCTAAAAATTCCCCCATTACTCCACTAATCTTCCATCATTTTTGGTGTAAGAAACAGGTTCATATATCTATTTTAGTCAGAAAAAAAGAAGGAGGAGAAGCAAAAGTTTCCCAAAAATGAGAAATCAACAGGTTAATCATAACACAGAATTGATTGCAAATTATACGTTTTGGCCAGAAATATAGGTTGTTTTTTTAATCTTTTCAATTTCCCCTAATTAGATGGTAGCAAAAACTTTAAGATGCAAATAGAACAGTGTTTTTAAAGAGTTTCAAAATTGCAATTTTTCACGTGTGGTGTTTCTAATTGACACTCTTGTGATGAAAATCAATTCCCTTAACATCTTCAAAAAGAGGAATGTAAATATATTAACAAATGCTTTATTTGCTTTAAGCGTTGACATAAATACACTTAAGTATATAATTTTTTGTTGCTCAGAAACCTGTCGATGAAATTTTGACCAAACTGTCTACAAACCAGTCAGAGGACAAATTTAACCGAGACCTATGTTTACTCAGTGCTGAATTTTTTTATGAAAGTTCTAAATAATTTTCCTTTCTCTTTTGGTGGCTTGCTGTATGGTTTCCTTGAGCATCAATTGTCGCTTTGGAGGTTTGTAGGGGCAAGTGGTTGCGCTTTTTTTCTTAATGGCGTCAACGAAATTCAACAACACGAAACCCAGCGCGTAAGACCGGACTAAAATTAAAAACTGAGACTTGATTGAAGACTTGCAAAGTGACATGATCAGACTTCTGATACAGTACTGATCCAAGAAACGCCAATTTTGAATCAGTACTGATTAGGACTTGACATTCAGTGAGGGAGATTTTTTTTCATCCAATCGAAAGTCAAAAGAAAAATGTTTTATATTCAATTAACATCCCGGGTCGAGGGAAACTCGAAAATAATTGTAAGAGAAGCAATGAAAGGTTATTTTTCACCACAATTTTCGTCGATAAATTTGCTGTGAAGTGCAGTGACTTATTTATTTTCACCGCAATCAGGGAATTTTTACAGAAACTTTCTTTCTCTCTCTCTCTCTCTCTCTCTCGCTCTCTCTATCTTATTTTCACGATAGTTCTTGTGAAATTCAGCAGATTTAATAAGAGCTGGAAAACAGATGAGGTGATATTTTTGTAAGAAAAGCGTTGAATTTTGGTGAAATTTTGATTAACCTGCGGCAGAAAGTTTTTTTCACCACATTCACCGCATTCATGGCACTTCTTACATTATTTTGCCATAATTGTTGAGCGAGTTACTTGAACATCTGAATACCAACGTGAGAAATTCAATAGTTATCGGACATATTTTAAACACTTCTTTCTAAGCGGTGAATTTATATATTTTTATCACTAAGTTAAGCTGAGATTTTTGCATTATTTCACCGCAATCATAGCTTATCTCGACATAATATTGTCGCTACATATCATCTAGAGTTTTTCAGTGGCCCCTGAAGGCCACGTGTTCATCTGTCACAAGATTGTCCTCGCAGGTGATTTACTCGTTTTCATTACCTTGTTGTGATTGAGTGGCAAAGAGGATGATAGCGCCCTTCGAGCGCTAACATGCTGTTGTGCTGAGGACAAAAGTACAAACTGAACTCCGCAAAAGTTTTCAAGAAAAAGTCTTACAGGGATGACAAGAAAAAGAGGCTTGAGAAATCAGTTTATGACCTTCATTAGGGGCATGATGTGGCACAAGCCACATGCATGCCCAGCGTAAATTTCTAGCAGAAAATGTGGATAAAATTGCCATTTTTTGAACAATTTTAATCAAAACTTTGCACTTTATAATGCCGGAAGGCACTCGAAGTGAGTGAACTAGGTCTAGAGAAGACGTGACACTTTTAGGGATCAAGAGAAATTTGCAAATTTTTCAATTTTTACACGGAGAAAAATTTCAATAAATTACAAAATTTTGGTTAAAAAAATTGCAGTACTTCTAATTGCATTTTTCGAAAAATCTTTAAGCTCTGGTCTTTCTTGAAGTGCAGACCCAACTGCAGATCATAGAAAAGGTCACAAAATTTGGGCAAAATTTAACCCAAAAATTGGCCAAAAACACATCAAGGAGATTTTGTTCGAAAACTTTACAAAGGGTTTTTTTTTTCATTTTATCGATGATTCTGAGCAGCATGCAAAAAAATCGTGAAAAGTTACAGCTAACTTTTTGAGATCTCGAGTTAATTTTTGATCGGGTTGTTTGGTTACGTATTCAAGACCGGGCGGGTCCCCTCTGTCACCATAACGTCTTTCAGTTGCAAAAACAGGGGCCACGGACACTTTTTAAGCTGTAAGTTTAATTAAATTCACCGTAACATTCAGCGGTGAAACTATGAAACTTATTTGCTACCAGCTGATCGTTTTTTTCAACGCATTCACCGCCTGATTTTTGTAAATTTACCGCATACACAGCCTATTTTAAAAAATTTTCCGCTTTCACCGCTTATCTTGCATAAAATTTGAATTGAATTAGGGTAACCCTTGACCCGGGATCTAATTAACTCCCATGTACTTTAGAGGCGCTATTTTGTTCGAACCGGAAAACAATGGAGAGGCAGATCGCGTTGCTTTTCGTTTCCCAAAACTAAGCAGCCTGGAAGACCGTTACTTCCTTGGGTATACCCGGAAACCATCGGGAGTTGCATGTGAAAACGGACGGAAACCTCATTTCTACAGTATAACAACTTGTGAAAAGGTTCCAGGCGGCATGGAATGGGCCTATGGTCAGCCGGATAACACGGAATCAAGAGAGTTTTGTACAGAATATCAAATGGGCTGGGGTATGAATGACATACCGTGCAATTATGATCGTATTAAAAGAATTGTGTGCCAGAAAAACTGTCAGTCTTGAATGGCGAACAGCATAAGTAGCAAAAATTCAACAAATGATTCACAGCCGAAGAAAAAAAACCACAGAATTCTTGGGTGCGAGAGATAATTTCTATTATTTTTCTCGGGTTGCTTATCATACAAAATGCTTAGTAATCATACTGGTCATACATGATATGGATGAACTATTGGTAGTCATACAAGGATCATACAAGGAAATACGTTATGATTTGTTTGACATCATATGATCCTTGTATGACTAATAAGAAGTGGCTACCCGTGTAAACACAAAATTCGAAATTTTCCACAACCAGCAATTTATCTCCCTTTCAAATGTCTTATGTAAACAACTGGGTAGCGTTTGCTACTATTAAAATAAACCAAATATTATCAGCTTGAAAAGAAGCTGTTGTTTGTGCATGCTATGAAGACCACGTCATTATTAGCTGGATATGACATTAAATCCAAGGACTTTTGATCAAAAGCAATCAGCAGGGACAGTAATTGGAAAAACATACTTTGAAGGGGTAATTAAGTTTACGAACGAGGTGATTCCTTGTACAAGATACTCGGTTGTGATATTGTGTTTCGTTCAGATATATTCATATTAAGTCCAACCAGCTCATTAGGTTTGACCAAAACCTTCGTGATAATCATTTCTAAGGTTATACGGGTGTCAAATAGTCCTTACATGTTGACCAATTGCTCTTACATGGGTTCAAATTCGTTTTTTTTCCATTTTTCATATGGTTTTTTATGGTATACAAGAATCCAATCATAAGTTTTGTGTTTCTTCATTATACTTGCATTGTTTATCCAGGCTTGCAAACGTCGCAGATTGTTCGTTACTTTTGTTCCTAATTCAAACCTTTTTATGGTATTTTATAGCAATATAAATATGATTGCCCTTGGATGTGGTTGCCTGGATGCCTTCAATTTAAATTTTGTTGTCGACTCGACTGGGTTTCCGTGCTCAATGCGTAATTTATTTAATAGTTTTAGAGCTATGATGATTTTGTCATGGTAAGGCATATGGTTGTCAATTCATCATTGAGTCCAGACATGGCTCTGATGTGGTAACGATGAAAAGAACGGTGAATAACTGGTGAAGCTAATCGGAAGCCTTCTGTTTTCTTTCTTTTTTTTTGTACCTGTTTTCAAGAAATTAAATCACTTTCGGTCTACTGCCCTGTCCCCCATTTTTAGATGAACACATTTATCAACATTATTAATATCGGCTTATTTCAATTTTATGACAACAAGTCAATCAAGATAGGAAATGAAGGGAAGTCCATGTTTTGATACGACTTAATATCTATGTCATCAGTAGCAACGAAGAATAACCGAACTCTAACATTAGTAGCAACGAACTCTTTATGTCATTAGTAGCAACGAACAATAACTGAACTCTAAAACCTCTTCAGCATGTATTTCAGTTGACCAAAAATTCTAATTTTTTTTTCTCTTTACAAGATTGATTGAGTGAACTGGACAGTAGTGGATGAAACGGGGGTTCCAACCACCAGCCCAATTTGTCTCATTCCCCTCATGCTAGCCGTATTAGGTGAATTGAGCCAAATTGTACTGGTAACTGGAACCCCCGTTTTATACATTACCCTAAATACCCTTAAAATCTATCTTTCCTGTCTCACTTAGTGCAATCCACAGCCACCAGCCCAATTTGGCCCACCCCTTCCACTCGATTTCGGGAAATGAACCAAATTGTACTGGTTACTGTAACCCAGTTTTATCCACTACTATATTCTCAATCAAAAAAATAAATTTGGTCCGTTCCCCCTCTCGAATTCAGACAATGGGCCAATTGACCAAAAACAAACCCAACACGCATGATTGCGCACCCCATGCGCACAGGCACAGTTGCACATGCTCCGTCCCTACTCAGAATTATGCGCTTATCTCTTTATTCTTCTAATAATTTATCTATACCCTTGGTTTTTGATTTGGAAACCATAATATAATATTTATAATACTCTGGCTCTTCTTTAATGCCTTTGGGTAGATCTATAGCCTTATGAGAGTTTTTTATATGACCCCTTACTCTACTAAACCTAATAAAAGAAGAACATTATTCACAATTAACCTTTTTTGAATTGCATTCTTTACATATTGATTTCTTTTTATCAAAAGATATTATTTAATTTATAACCTTACATTTATTACAATTTTTATTTGTTACATCAAATTTGATATTAGCATATGTGGCGATAGGTTTGGGGTTAGGCTTGGGGTTAGGCTCGGAGTTGGGCTTGGGGCCGGGCCGGGGCTAGAATTAGAATTAGAATGAGAATTAGAATTAGAATTGGAAATAGAACTAGAATTAGAATTAGAATTAGAACTAAACTTAAAGCCGGAACTAGAAGCAAGTTCACTGATACATATTCCACTCAATGATCCATCCACACTAATTCTATCCTTATGTTCTACTTTTTAATGAAAAGCTAAAGTAAAAGGAGTTCCGCATTTATAATTACACTCTAAACATTCTATAAACACTACTTATAACTAGCCAAAATTACAATTTTACAATTCCAATTTAAAATTAACCAAAATTTCAATTAAAGCTATAGTATAATCTATACAACGGAAAAACCTAGCTAAAGTTTACCTACCTATCTTATTAAGAGTATTAAATTTAAATGTTTTATCTAAAATCTATTTTTTTTACTCAATCCGGCTTGACCCCCAACGAAATTTATAATTTCATCTCTAAATTTTTGATTATTTTCATATAGATCATTTATATCATCCAAACCCTTTCAGGAATCATATAATTATATATCATAAAAAACGTACCTAAATTTTCTTTTATACCCGACACCACTTTTAAAGCATTAGCTTTAAATACCTCTTTTGTTAGAACAACATTGTTAATTTAATACCTCTTGATGTAAGAAGTATACTAAAGTTGAACTGATAATTTTTCAAATTAATAGTTTTTCTATCTGTAGCTTTTTTCATTAGTGGTTTCATATAATCTATCAGTTTATTTATCTCATCGCTTTCTAAGTCATCTTTAAAAATAAGAGCCTTTAAGTCTAGGAAACCAACTCTCGAGTCATACATAATAATTCTATTTCTATCAAAAAAATAGAAGTTTTCTCTTTGTTTATACATGATCTATCTTATTGATAAAAGATTTAGAATAAAGAGTGCTTCGAACATTCTAGTTAATCAATGTATATATCCAGGAATGTGCGATGAGTGTTGTAAAGATAATGACGTTGATAGTGAAGATGAAGTTTGTATCTATCTACTTAGAAGAAACCCCCACTGGTAAAACCCCGCAGTAGGGTATCACCTTCAAAGCTGGCAGGGCATGGCGAAATATCGGCGAAGCCGTTTAAGAAGTCCCATGACAAAAGGTCTGTCAGTGGAACTGCTTTTCAGATCAATTTTAATGGGACTCTACAATCATGGCTAGATGATGGTAATAAAATTGTCAATGCCTCATTCCCAGAAAGCTTCAGATGTGTAATAGCTGGTCCTAGTGAATGCGGAAATTTTTTTTAATAAAGAAACTATTTTTGAGTAGTATACAGTTTGATAAATTATATATCATTGGTCCCGCTGGTGATCAATATGAAGATTTAAAATATGAAGTCATAGTGTATATTAAAGACATAAAAGATGTACCCTCTCCCAATCAACTACCCAAAGATATAAAGAAGCTAATGATATTTGATGATGTTGGGGGAAAGGAACCAGTTATAAATGAATACATTTGTTGAGCTAGACATAGTAATTGTAATATGATATATCTTAAACAAAACATATTCTCGGCAGATAGTCAGAAAGTTAGAGAATTTTAATCTCTTTATTTTCTTTGAACAAATAGGTAGAGCTACCACGGCTATGTAACATGTTTTCTTTAATAGAGCAGAACTTAGTTATGATATTTTCTGTAGTATATGTGAAAAGGTATGAGAAGAGCCTTATAATTACTTCGTCATTGATAAATCTAAAAGATGAACTATTAATGGTAAATTAAGAACTAATTGGGTTGAAGAATTTTATAGTTTAATTTTTTATGATTAATTTTAAGAGTATGTGTATGTCTAAGTCTATCGTAAAGTATAAGTATAAGGCTATGAGTAAGTATAAATATAAGTCTATTTCTAAGTCTATATTTATGACTATGACTAAGTCTATATCAAATGCAAAGTAAAACACATGACATCGCCATTGAAATCAATTGGCCTTCCATGCTCATCTTTATTATGAAATTCAACACATTTTATTCCCACCTTTGTTACATTTTGGTATAAGATATTAGTTGGTATAATATTTATCAAGTAACCTGGGGGTTCTGTTAAAATAAAAGTATATAGCTTGTCTGTGTTATTACCATTATCCTAACACCCGATATAACATTACAGCGGATGTTAATGGTACTAAAACCCATGATGCCAATAATAATTTGAGCTGTTCATTTACCTTGTTTATAAACTATTTTTCTAAAACCTAGTAATGAAGCTGTTGAGTTTTCAACATCAAAGCTAAGTGCCCCTTAATTGATTTCCATTATACATTTCGTTGTATTCTTATCGGGTTTCCCATTACACATAGTTTTTTTTTAATTCTGCTGTTTAAGTTAATTCACATACACCTGGTGTATTACTTGAACATAACAAAGTGATTCCTTTGTGATCATAATTAAGAACGGATGTAATGCTAGAGTCAGAACTAAGCGTCCGAGGTAAATCTTTATCATCTTCTAAAACCGTACTAGCATTTAAAAGCTGATTAATCCTTCTATTCAATTCTACACCGAGTTATAAACCGATAATCTAATTAAACCTAATTTTGTTGTATTAAGAATAGGTTCACTAAAGTTAAACTTTTCTGTGGGCTTTGTCATTCATGAAGATTAAAAGATCTGTCGTTTTATTATTCAAATAAGGCTATTTTTATCTGCGAAGCAGGTTCCCCGATAGTTATCTCTATAGTTATAGTTATAGCTAGTTATACATTTTTAGTTATACAACTTTTAATTCATAGAAATGGACTTTAATTTGGGTACAACTTATGGTTATAATAATGATATGCACAAAAGTAAGATTATAAAATATAAACCAAATAATCTAGCAACAATGAATACGGTTAGCACTAATATTAATATCATTCTCAAAAGAAAAGAAAATCATTTAAAAAAACACGATACATATCGAGAGATAGAGTTTTGTGTATCGGACAATGCTGGTGTTGTATTTTCTAATAATGCCAATATTCGATTAGTTAATTATGGTATCATGGCTTTATTTAATTCAGTTAAGCTTGAAACTAGTGGTGGTAGGATTATTGAATATATAGATCGTTGTCACCCTAATCTAATGATGTATATGTTATTAACTAGTACTGATGATGGATATGAGAGTGGTTTTATTAGAAATCAGGGCAATAGAAATAGCAAACTTAAAGGCGATCATGCTGCTGCAGAACGGGGTCATATGTATATGATGGTTAAGAAGAGTGATCTATTTGGTTTTTTGAATGATATAGAAAAGATTGTAAATGGGCTTGGATGTACACTAATATTAAAAAAAATAAAAATGATAGAGCTATATTTAGAGTTAACGCTGGTGCTGATGCAGTAGCTAATGATGGTAATATAGATATTAGAGACATATCGTGGTGTGTGCCTAGTATTGATTCTAGTAATGATAATGGAATTATTGTACAGAAAGGATTAAATAAAACAAATAATATTGATTTTAGTTATAATGAAAGAAAGACACTCTATACGAATGTACCCAAGGCTACAAACCTCTTATTGGATCTTGATATGGAAAGTTCTATAGAAAGACCACAATATATTATAATTGGTTTTGAAAAAAAAAATAATGTTATTGGACAAACTCATGATGCAAGTACATTTGATATAATGATTGCTACTGAATGCTATTGTGAGATTTGTAGCCAGTTTTATCCTGAGGATAGAATGAATATTAATTATGGTACTAAGATTTATAATGAGGCTTTTAAAGAGATTCTTAATTTTAATAAAGAGTTTAACGGATTACCTCATAATATTAAACCAAATATAAATCATAGAACATTCAAAACTAGTTTTAAAAAATATGTATTTGATACTAGTTATCAAAAAGATCAGTTAGGTCCACAACCAAAACAACTTAATTTTGAATTTAGTGGCGCCGTTGCAGATGTTATATATCATGCATTAGTATTAACTCGAAAGGTTATTAGTGTTAATAGTGATGGTAGTAAGATGGTTGATATAGTATCGTAGACACTTATAGCCGGAGGCTTACAATCTCATAGTTATAATTATAGTCAAGTTATATCCTACTAGTCTGAGCAAAAACTTTTAGCATAAATAATATCTAGTTTCTTTTTATTCTCTAGAGACAGTCCTTTAGCTAAAAGTTTAGTTTTGGGTTTAGGCCTAGTCTTAGCCTTAGGTAATGGTTGAGGCTTAGGCTTTGGCTGGGGTTTGACTTTAGCTGATGATTGGGGGACCAAGGCGAAGCCCCTTTTACAACAAAAGGACTAAAATTTTTAACTTCCATTTTTTTATATATGGAAATATGAGTAACTTTACTAAGTTTAAAACTAATTCATATTATGTTGGTGGTAGACATTATGGTGGTGATAATAATATTCGAGGGGTTATCACAGCTAAAGGAATTAAGACGTTAATTGGATACCGTGCTCTGACAAGAAAAAATATGTCAATGACTGTCAGTGATGCAACAATAGAAGCTGAGGGAATGAAGGATTTCTTCAAAATTGTTGGTAGAGTTACTGTTAACTTTGGAAAAAAAGTTACTTATAACCCAGTAGGAGCATTAGAAATAGCAAGTAAAATAGGAAGTGCAGCCGCAAGTAAAAACCCAAGAGCTGCTTTATCAGCCACACCCGATTTAATTAAGTTTGCAACTACTGGTGAAGGTATAAAAGTACTACAGAAAGGTAGAGGGTTATATTTAGGTACAAAGGAAAAATGCTTTGTTTATAGCTGTAATGGTAGATATTAATACTATTATTTTTGATACTAAACATTGTATTATAACTAAGCACTAATAACTTTAGTTTTAAAAAAATACTCAGCTTGATTTTCTTGTTCTTCATATAATCCCCATATACCTTAACTTATTCCATATACTCATCATTATCTATTTTTTTTATCATTCATTGGTTTATCATATAGTTATTTGAACCTGTCACTAGAAATTTTTACTCAAAACATTTGTGAATACTTTATATTTTTAATTCTTATTTTAGTATTAATTGTTTTTGATAATGAACCATAAACAGTTGCTGTAGCAAAAGCTAAAGGTGTAGGATAAGGCAAGCCTATACCCGTAATTACAACTAATATTGATGCTGCAGTTGTTGCTATTGCTGATAATAGTATTTCTGTTATCTCAGCTACGTTAAAATAATTTTTTTATCTACTTAACGTCTTTCTATAGTAATTAGTTTCAGCTTCGTAAAAATTTCTAATATCTTTTATAATGTTAATAATATCGTTAAAAATTTTATTATCTAGAATTTTATAGTTTATGTGTTGTTCTGAGAAGGAGTTAAGATCAGGATAAAAAAAGTGCAATGGGTTTAGTTTCTTCCATTTTATTTTACCAAATTATCTCGATCTCTTTCATTATCACTTCATGATTAAAATCATAATGCATCTCTAGTCTTGCTTGTTCTTTGTTGTCTACTAGCTTTTTTTCTAATAAAATTGCTATTATTTATTGTACGATTGACATTTTATTCTATATAAGGTATTAATTAACAACAGAATTAGTCTTTTCATTAATTTCTTTAAATTCCCTTGGACCAGTAGTGAACATATCATCAAGGTGAATGTTAGTAATATTCTGATTAAAATTAACATTTTTAATTTGTTGTTTTAATTGATTATACTTAGAGATAGTGTCAGAGGCAACTTTACAAAAGTTAACAGTATTTGTAACTTTATTTGTTGATTTAATAATCCAATAATAATAATCTCATTAATTAGTTCTTCTTTAACTTCTATTTTGTTTAGTTGTAATGTTTTAGTTTTAACTTTATAAAAATCACCTTTCCATAGTTCAGTTACATTTTTTTAAGTTGTCTATTTGATTAGAAGAAAATAATAAGTTATTATTGCAATACTCTTTATTAACAACGTCTTTTTCATCTATGGGCAGGTGTACACATGTAATTTTATACGTATCTTTCATGTCAATGATATCGTTATCTTCTAGGAAAAACCCACGAGCCTTACTTAGTGTTAAGTTATTTAATACTTATTGCTGTTTAGCCTGAATAATTCTATTTCTTGTCATCTTTATATTTGTATACAGAAAGATTTATCAAATTTGTAGCCGACCGAACGTCAAAAGTTAATGATTCTAAAACTTTTTGATTAGATACTATATCAAACTCGGATTTTAGCAATTCCTGTTCATGGTATTTACCTTCTTTTGTCTTTCCATTCATATCTTCTATTTTATATGTTGGTGGTTGGTTTTTTTGAACTTCATTAACTTTGAATAATTCTCTATTCCAGTTAGAAGTGTATCCTTTAGAGTAAATGTTGCATTTGTAAGCATTCCTGCAATAATCACCGACTTTAAGTGTGGGTGTTGCTTTGGTAGATTTTACATAGCATTTAACCTTATCGGGGTCATTAGAAGCATCAACAGGTGTCATATTAAATGTTGAATGAATACTATTGTTATAAATTATTACTGCATCATTTATCATTTTTACCCAATTACCATCAACATTGATGAACATTGATTTATTAATTATGTTTAAAAGCGTTCTACTAAATCTCTCTATAAACAGAAATTTCAAATTACTCCAAGTAGAATGTAATTCAGTTTGATATTCTTTAAGTAGAGATTGAAATGTTTTATACTAAAACTCACTACCTCTATCTACCCATAAATTTCTGGTTTTCATCCCTCTGTTAAGATTGTTTTAAAACCATTAGTTATAGATAAACCAGTCTTCAGCTTCAATGAATAGCCCATGCATATTTTGTGAATATATTTATAACAGTTAATATAAACTTGTATATTATATTGTATTTACTTTCGAGATGACTTATCAGTTAAATCAGCTGACCATGTTCCATCTTTATATAATTTTACTATTCTTTATCTTCTAAACTTGTTATTTGGGGACTGAATACTTTTTTAGCTAGTAGTTGTTGTTTTTCCATCATGATTTATTTACCATAGACAAAAACAAAACTATCTAGTTGTTCTCGATTAATAAAATTTATTGATAATAGTTGGTTAGATATTTTTAACATTTCACCATATAATCCTTTATGACCAGATTTTGTTTATAGTTTAAGTAGTTCTAACCTTTCGATTAAGTTCTTGGGGTTGCCCTTGCTAAGACCACTAGCTTCTATTTGTTTATCAGTCTCATAATCAGTTTCTTCCTCTTCTTCTTCTTCTTCTTCTTCTTCTTCTTCTTCTTCTTCTTCTTCGTCTTCTCCTTCTTCTTCTTCTTCTTCTTCTTCTTCTTCTTCTTCTTCTTCTTCTTCTTCTACCGCCCTTTGTTCATAATCACAAGTGCCACGTTCATATATTTCATCTTCCCTGGAGGTTGGTCTTGATATAACCTCAGAAGTGGGTTCACCGGTACTAGCAAACATTCTTCTTATAAGTTTTGATCTATTGTTTTTAGTATCTTCTCTTTGTTTGTAACCAATAGCCTTAGAATTTGTTTTATTTTGTTTTCATCACCTTTTACATCTCTTTCGGATAAATCTTTACTAGAAATACACATAGCAAAGCCCTTAGAAAATTCGTGGACTTTGCCTTTCTTTTTGTTACCATAAGCTACTAGAGATAAATTTATATCATTTATTTTTTTTTAATTTGGACCAACTGATTTTAATTCGAATAGTTTATTTGTTTGTTTACCATTAGTAAAAAAATGACAATCATGTCATTGTCTACAGCAAATAGTTTATCTCTATCATCTTTTAATGTTACAGGTGGAACGGTTGTGGGTGTTAAAAGAGCAGCTCGCTCATGAAGAAAGCTGCTCTGTTGTTGGGGCTCCAAAGTTTAAAACATATGTATATACGTATAACATCTGTAGTCTTAAAACATTGTTGTTATCCTCGAGTGCTGCTAACGTATTGTTTTGAATAGCCTGCATTGCTTCACTATTGGCTAGTAATGATTCACCTTTAGTATTTTAAGTTTGAGTTAAAGGATCAAATAGCTCTTCTACGTCACCGTAATATTCTTTTGGTCTGAAAATACCTTCTAATCTTTTTCTTCTGTTTTGTTTCTCGAGACTGTTAAAATCTATAAGTTTATCTAGCTTAGTCATTCTTTATAGCTCATTATATAAGTTAATTGCAGCCGTAATTACCTCTTTATCATCATTATTGATTAGTTCTAGAATTTTGTTAGTTATTTGGTCTTTGTCTAAATCTAATGGTGATTTCTTAGTCTTTTGAAAAGATATAGCTTCTCATCATGAGGATAGATTTTAAAAATCTTTTAAAAAAATCTTTTATCATCAAATATGTTTCGACTATTCGTACTTGTTTTGCTGTTTTCATGTTTTCACCAACTTTCTGTATTCTACATTCATCTACATTTCTCTGTGTGTTATACATCAATGCAAAATAATGCTCTTCATGTTTAGCATTTTTACAACTTTTCATTCTTTTCTCCTTAGTTTTTTATATGGGTAATCTTTAAAACTGTCTTTCTTTAGTGACAGGGCTATAAACCGTTCTATTATTCTACTCCCCAATTCATGTTTGAATTCACATGGAACTTTTATACTAGTTTTGATTGGTGGATTAAAATTATTTAGGTCCATGTGTTCATCGTCAACATTACCTACAAAAAAAATTAAAACGAAATTATCAGTATCCATATAATGGAGCTGTAAATCTTTGAGTGATGGTTGAAGAATATTATAGAATACACCATTCATGTGTCATTTACTTAATTCTAATGTAGTAGCACCTACATATACTAGAGAACCATATTCTATTTTTTTATTTATATATTCAATTTGGCTATAATCCTTATATCTAGTTATATTCTCACATGTTGGTTAATATATACTTTTCATTATCTTTTCATCATCGTGTAAGAACTTACTTTGAAGGAAGTGTAGAGGATTCATTCAGATTCTACCATATAGTGAGTTGTTAATTAGTTTCCTCACATCCTTTTCCGCTTCAGTTTTAACTGATGCTCTTTTATTAGTAGTGTTTTGAATATAGTCTCTACATATTTATTCTTTTTTGAATTTAATTACTCTACAAAATTTGGTTGCTTTTACACCCATCTTAACATAGAACTTTAGCATTCTGTAATCAACCGTGTATCCTCTTCTGTTGTTTGGATCTAAGATTAATTTTTCTGTTCTCAACCTACCTCTCTCTCTCTCTCTCTCTCTCTCTCTCTCTCTCTCTCTCTCTCTCTCTTATCACCTAATTCATGATAAGTTATCTTTCTTTCATTGGGCATTAATGCTAGTTGATATGTTCAATCTTTACAACTACGAGTATATTTAATATCACAAACTATATAGTAACCATGATCACTATCATCTGGAGTATTTAATATAGTATCGAGCAACCGCTTCGCGGATCGAGAGATGTAGTAATGAAGATGAAAACCCTATATAGTAGCTTTTGCATCATCGCATAGCCTTATAGGTTGTTTCCGTCTATAAACCATATTAGCCTGTTGCTGTTGCTTCTGTTATTGCTATTGTCATTTCTATTGTTATTGCTTTTTTCACTGCTGTTTATTCTACTATTGTTATTGCTATTGCTATTGCTATTGCTATTGCTATTTCTATTAATTTATCTATCACACATTATACCACATATACCACCTCTCTTTGCTCCAACAAAATCATCTAGCATTTGTTTATCTTGTAACGTATCTAATGCAACACGACTTGAGCTTAACCAATAATCAAAACTATAACCCGGGAGACTTCTATAGTGTAGAGGGTTGAGACTGAATTGGTTCATACTTTATTTAACATATTCATTCATGCAGTAGTCTAATATTTCCATACCATTCTGTAAATACTCTACAGTTAGATCTTTACCAGTTTTATGGCTGTTGTCTTTAATAAAGATATCGACTTCTTCTTGTGTTGGTAATTGATTAGATAGTGAGGATTTGAAATCTTCTGTATTTAGAATACCTATGAGATTAAGATCTAAGAATGTAAGGCAACCAATGCTAAACATCTTAGCCTTACCGCCAATTTTTGTTATGTTATCTACTTTTTTATCATTATTCTGCTTAAAGAGTTAAATATAGAGTAGACTCAAATCTGAACCACTAACATTATGGAATAATACAGGAATGAAGTTTTGTTGTTTGTATCTTAGATTACACTTTCTACATGCTGGTCCTCTATATTTACCAGTTTCATGATAGCGATCTCCTAATTTATTAATACATGTGTTGCCGCATAAATGACAGGTGTTAGTGGCTTAATGATATCGTTTATCTTCTTTATTAAATATCATCTTTTCATTGCGCTTGAAATTATTCCTTTTTTCTATTTCTAATAGATCTCTTGCAAATCTTTTGATACAGTCCGAGCCAAAGTAGTATTTGAAATTACTTTACCAGATGTAGACCACAATCATTGGTATGTGTTAAGCTATTACATCAGCAACGTCATCTTCCTGTTGTTGTCTTGGTTCAATTCGATTATTTAAATATTTTTCCTGATGTGTTGCATGGTCCATAGCTGGATGTAGCCAAGCAGTAATAGTCAGTTGTAAGCAGTTGTATTTGGAACTGCGTATATGTAATTTTGATTTAGAGTTTTTGAGATCAAGATGTAAATCTATATAACTACCACTAGATGCTTTGGTGGGTTCAATATTTATCAAAATACTTCTTAGCCCAAGAAACTCAAAGTCATAGCCATAACACTTGTATATTTCCTTTTCAAATTTTAGCCATTGTATGAAGTCTCCATTTTCATATATTGCGTTAATAATAATATAGTCAGTGTTGAAAAATATTTTAGGAGTTTTAACTTCTTCTTTGGTTCTCATCTTATACTCACACTCGGCAGTGATCTTATATTTAAAACTCTTGACTTTTCTAAACTAATAACAGTTTATAATTTCTTCTATAGAATTATCAATAGCTTCATCTTTATCTTCAATGTAATTTCCGGCTTTATCAGTAATATAAAGTTCTTTCTTGTTCTGGCTAGAGTTCATAACAAAGTTTTCTGTGTTTTCTAGACACTTATGATTATGACTATATGAGTGTTTAGTTAGGGCTATTTTGTTTCTAAAGTCTGCATGACATTCTTTACATTAATACTTTATTCTGGTGAAGATTTTATCTTCGGTTTTAGTTTTAGTTTTAGTGATGGGTACAGGTTAAAGAAAATCTTTGGTGTTATCTTTAGTTTTAGTTTTAGTTTCAGGAATGAGAAAGTACTCATCTTCATCCGGGTCTTAAATTCTCATCATGATTTCGGGTACGGTTTGGGCTATGGGTGGAGACCTTTTAGCTTTAGGCGGGGGCTCTATGGGTTTGGCTTCATCAAGATCCATAATCATTGCCCTGGTTTTTTCCTGGTGTTCTCTTGATAAAGTGCGTTTGAGAACATCCATCATTGAATTGAAGGATAAATTGCAGACGACTCCTTCGCTACTTCTATTGACATCCATTTCATTAGAGAAGAAATGAATTTCAAATTATGAAAAATGCTTTCAAAGTGTCTTAACTGTAGGGATAAACAGTGGAAAGACTGTTGCTTTAAAAGTAGAGAACAACCTTATGAGTGTTTTATCTGTAATAGGATCACAAAGGAGAGAGATAGAAATAGCCATATAAGTCAGCATTATGAAGAAGCACGATTATATTTAACTTGGTTTTGTATGTTTAATGTTAACAAAGATATCTCTTATTTTAGGTTTAAGACTAATAAGTGTAGATTGTGTGTTTATTTGCAAAGGTATAGGTTTGGGCGTACTAAGGACAGACTTAATGAGTATGTTACGATACAAAGTATCTGCGAATGGGCTTCGACCCCTTGATCCCTCATACAGGTTCCCTTTGAGTTAAATTTATTGTAATTTTGCGCAAGTGAGCGGGTTATAAAGTTTAATTTTGATTTTGCGAAAAAGATATGTAATATTAGCATTCTTTCGTTTTTAGCAACCACCAATAGTACAAGAAGTCAGACTGTGACACAAATGTGAATTACCATCACTATCTGCGAAGCAGTTAGTTTTATTCAGTAGACGAATACTATTATTGGAGGGGGGTATCAATATTAATGTGTCAGTTGTAAGCAAATCAATATTTACAAATCAGTATTAGGGATATCAATATTAATGTATTAGTAGTAAGGATATCAAATTTAATAATAAATATATTTCTCAATAACCAATCATTTGTTCATCACTTATGAAAATTATAACTCTGTCATGTACCTCGACTGTAACTGAATATCCTTCTGATTTTCTGCTAAGAACCTTGTCAGAAATTTTTTTCATTCCGAATAGTAGTCTGTTGAGACTATGATCCTCGGATAGTTTCTACATGCTTAGGAGAAGTTTATATAACTCTGGATAGTAGAGTAGGAATATCCTTTATCGTTCAGCAGTTGTTTCCAGAGAATATCCTTTTTGTTCTCTTAATGATCTTGTTTCACTTTTCCCCATATGTATCCTCTGTCAGACATTGCCAGTAGATATAAGCGATTCAGCCTTCCCTCGATATTGTTGACTGTAGTTATGTAAGACTCAAACTCGCCAACATTGAATAAGTTTCTCAGTTTACCGCGAAACAATAAATAGTCTGGCACACTCACTTCAAACTTGTCCATTGTTTCCTGATGCTCATAATTTAGTAGGTCCTTCTTCAACTTGGTAAGAATAACTGGAAGAGTTCTGCTTTTGTTCGTTATCCAGTCTCATTTTCATGTTCAGCGGTGTTGTCGGATATGCATCTGTTCTCCTTATAAAATGTAATCACTTGAGTTGCTAAATTAGTCAACTCGTTTAGATGTTCTGCAGATAAAGAAGTAGTTGATAAAGCTCCAGTTATTAAAATCTCGTCAAATGAAGAAAATTTTTAAAATTTTTTTGCTAGATTTTGTAGTGAAGTGAATCTCATGATGATAAGCAAAAAAGTGCTGTGGAGAAAAAATGTCCACTCATGGAGAATTATTCTAGAACAATTTCTCTTCTAGACATGTTTGATAACTTAAAATGAGTCATCCTTTCCCAAGTAGTTACCTGTTTTCAAGTAAAATAATAAATAAATCATTCTATTAAATAAATACTGTGTATATCTTATTTAAAATAAAGTAAAAAATTTCATAAATACTTAAATTACAAGCTAATATTTAAAGATGTCTTACATTCGCAATTTTCACTCGTTTGATATCATTCTGCTAAGGGTGATTCTCATTTCTTTTGATGGTTGCGACCATTTTAGCATGACATGCACTTTTCCTTTTTGTCATTTAATGAAATGTTTATTGACTATGCAAAGTGTGCACGTATTGTGCTCGTAGTGGTGGCGATCTTCTTAAAGACTTTTAATAAGAGTTCAGTCAGCTTAATAATTAAAATTAAAAAATGTTCAAGCATTCTGTAGTTGCACCCTCCCCCACAGTTAGCCATTAGGATTTGTCATGCATTACTGCCGTAGCGTGGTAAAGGCGAGTCAATTTTTGAACAAGAACTCTCAGGAATCGGCACAAAAAAACACCCTGGTACATAGAATCACTCTGTTAAACATCATAGATCAATCGTCTCCAAGGGTACAGTCAAAAATTTTTTTTTAAAAATTTGTTTTTTATTATCCAATGCTAAGCAATTTTGAGAAATTCTCACTTCATCCGTTTCTATTGAAAAAAAACTTTGCGGGGCGGTTAGTCTGTTTTGTTTCAGTATAGTTTGGCACATTAGATATGAAATTAGGCTTTGCATTAACTTTGAAAACTTTGGGATGTTTGCGTATGAAATTCATAAATTATACAGGCTATATACCTTTTTTCTACAGAAAATTGAGCAAGTATTTGTGTTTGTAGTGGTGAATATAGTAGTGGATAAAAGGGGGCTTACAGTTAGCAGAACGATTTGTCCCATTTCGACATATGCGGTTAGCATATGGAGGAATGGGACAAATTGGGCTGTTGGCTGTAAGCCCCCGTTTATCCACTACTCTGGACAGCCATAAAAAATATACTTTTAAATGTTTTCATTATATGCCCGAGTCACTCCTCATACACCTTTTGCCGATTCTTTACGAGCTCATAGTTGCCTCTTAGTGATTGTTAGTAATCACAATCGGTACACTTGTTTATGCATGAACTGTAGTGTTTGTTAGTAGGTATAAAACGGTCATATATGTTTTCCTGGTTATTATAAAGGAAGCAAAAAAAAGTTATAAATTCTTAAATAAATTAAGCAAAATTATAAAACTGCTATTTTTAGTATATTGAGAAAAGCTCATGGTAATCACATTGTTCTTTATATGATAAATAAACCCTTGAGTGATGCCACAAAACTCGTATAATGTAGTTAAAGGGCATTTCAATTAATATATCACTTGTGGAGTCTACTTCTGACTATTTGAGAGCACTCAAACAATTTTATTTTTCTATTTTGATCGGAAAAGCTTGTTTACAAAAAGATAAGATATCAGACAAAATTGGAGAACTTTGTGGATTCTTATTAATGAGCGTTTATGGGTATAAATTAACATCAGTAGACTTCAAAAAATGATTGTCAAATAGACTCACTTATTGTTTCAATTAGAAACCAATTCTGCAAAATGTTTTGTTCTCCAAGTTGTGTTAGGGGTTCACGAAGTGATGTCAGTGAATCACAAAGTGGTACCTTATAGACAGAAAAAAAATAAGTGGTATTAGTTAAATGAAAAACAGATGGTTATTGGCGTACACATTGAATTAAGCTTTCTTGGTTGTCATACAGGAACCGTATAAAATATTTGTGGTTTCGTCTGAGGGTTGCACTACAAAATTCAGTTGAAATCACGACTTGAAAGAAAACATATATGAAAAAGTATCAAATAAAATTTTCTATCCTATGTGAAAGTTAGCTTCAGTGATGATGAAATCCATGAGAAAATTGTGACATTTCCCTTCACAAAATGTTGGGGAAAACACGACATAATACGTTGTAAATGTGATTAACCAAATATGTCTGTTTTGCGAAAGACGAAGTTTTTAGTCAAAACCAATTAAAAAACCAAATAAAGACTGTCATAAACAATAAATAAAGTCAATTTTCAAACGTTTTAAAAGGCAAAAGAGTGTCTTTCAAGCGTTCATATTCAAGCCGACATTTCACAGAAAACTTTCAATTCTAAGGCGAAAAATCATTACCAACATTTCAAACAAGGAAACCAAATAGTTCAAACTAACGTAATAGAAGTTCTCAGTTTTGTCATTCACTCAACATTGGAAATTAATAAGTTAGCTAATGGTTCCCTTTGTAGAAGGCAATAGTATAAGTAATCAGAGCCGGTAAAAAACACTCTTTCTTCACTTCTTTTTGTTAATGAACTTTTTTTAAACTAAAATTCAAATTATGTTCTATAATGTGACTTCTATTATGACAAAAAACTAACGACTTGGAGACAATTTGTGACCCTGGTTGAAGCCAGTGGGAACGCCTTGTAATTAATGAGAACAGGCTAGCGATGGGCGACGTCCAAACAGAACTTCGAAGTGATTACATAGCCACGTAACGTTGCTTAGAACACACAACTTTTCCTCTTTAAAGTGACGAAAGTCAATGACAGTCAACCTCTGTCTATATATAAAACCATTTGTTGCCTTTTGACGCGCGGAGCTGAAGCAAAAATTAAAAACTTCAACTCTCGATTCTGCTTCGAAGCGCAGTACCTTTCCTAAGGGCTTATCTCACGTATACGTTACTAAATATCACTCTAACCTAGCAACAGGTTGCTTGACAACAGCCCAACATCAATAGACTATGATTGTCAGATCTTCAATTTCTTGAGCACTGCTATATAGGTATGCAATTGATGAAATCAATTGCGGCTCTAAATCCCTTAAATTTATTGTAATCTTAAATTAGTTCAACTTTAGTTCTTTCATTCTTAATTTTGTGCATTCTAAATTTTGAAGATCAAATCTTCTTGTTTATACTTTCAATTTTGCTTTCTCAAGAGTTGCGATTGAATATCTGATCATGTCGTCTGTTAATTTTGTTTTGCCTCAAATTTCTTTTCAAAGTTGCAATGTTGTGTGATCAAACGGCTGATCAAATTTAAGGTTTATTTCATTTGTCATTCTCGCTAATCTTAATTCAATTTTCAGTTGAGTCTCTTTAGCTCGAATTTCGCTCCGCGGAATGCTCAATCCCAAACTTCAGATTAAGTAAAATTTTGCTAACAGATAAAACGCTGCATTCGTAAAGCGAATACTGTCGAAAAGTGAAACTAGAACATATTAACTCGCTAAACGCAAACTCAATAGTGGAATCGCACCGCGAAAGCATCCAAAAAATAGTTCAATCTAAATTGCTAAAATCGCCTAGCAAAACACTCTCTACTACAGAACTGAATTCTGTATGACATGGCGCAGCCACCTTGCGAATATCGCAAGAACCCTCTTTCAGTCGAACCCTTTTGAGAACGTGCTAAGTCAGACCCAACAATACGATGGGAAAAGTGGCAAATCCAGGCGAAGCTAGCATTTCTCGCAAGAGAAAACATAACGTTGGATACCCTACTGCAACCGAAACCGACTCATATGCGACTACCAGCGGAAAAAAATATGAAAGGGCCTTTGAGGACGCAACTGATCAAATAGAACGAGCTCGTCAAATCCTTAACAACCAGCTGAAACTTCAATGGTAATTGAAATGTCAGAATATCACAGAAGCAGGAAATTTGTGTGGTGAAAGACCATGGACACTATGTGACGAGAATTGCGTTTCCCTTCACTACCTCAGCATTGGAATGGAAGTACGACGTCTTTTGACGCCGAAAATTGCCCTTGATAATATATATGATCTCTTAACTCTCAAACTTTGGGAAATGATGGAAAGAGTTTTTATTCGACCAAGGAACATCACTTTCGATCGCTATGTCTTCTTTTCGAGAAAACAAAAGAAGGCCGAGATGGTAGAGCATTACTACCGCATTCTTAAAGAGCTAGAAGAAAACTGCGTTTTCGAAAATTGAGAGCAATTGTTCATTAGAAGAGACATTTTCATCACAAATATGCTGGCTGACGAAATACAACGAAAACTCCTTCGAGATACAGTAAACACTGAAAGAGCTCTGAAAATTGCAGTCAATATGGAGATTGGTCATCAAAACCACCGACAGATATCTCCCAACAACAACAACGTCAACAGCAACACAATCAACGCAATACAATAATTCAATCGATTTCGCGGCGCGATTTCCCACAAACCAGTCAAGTAGAAACATATTCAATCCAGCTGCAATTGGTCTACGTAGAGGTTGTGGTCAAATTTTGACTAAAACACATCGCCAGGTTTGCCCTGCTATGGGTATGAAATGTAATCCTTGTGGTCTGCTCAATGATTTTGCAAAGGTGTGTCGGAAAAAAATGAATAAATCAAACAGTCTCGACAAGATACTCGCAATCATAATGTTGAAAATTCTGAAACTAAAGAACAGCCAGAAAATAAAAATTTGAAATCCATAAAATACAATGAACAGTATAATTCTGAATGAATCCTCTGACGATAACTATGTTGCAATGGTGAAAACTCTTAATACATCTTCAATTGCTCTGCAAAATAAAATAATAACGATTTGAAATACAGACTGTCATTTGCTTCTCGATTTCGGTAGTTGGTGCACTATTATGAATATGTAGTAGATGGTGTTTAATTGTATACAAGCACAATGATCAGAGAAAAAAAACAACTATAACTTAAATCTTTCTCTAACGTTATTGTCGAAACATTAGGAACTCTGAAAACACCAGTTAGATGTAATGATTGGAAAATACCTAAAGCAAAATTAACAGTAGTTGCAGACAACTTTAGACCGATTCCTAAACGTGATTTTTTCGATTAATTGGGAATTACTATTTCACAAAAGCCCTGCCGAATAAACGAAGTGAAAACAGCTGAAATCTCTTTGCATTTACTTAATCACTAGCCAAAGAAATTCCGAGATTAATTTCGGGAATGGGTAAATCTAGAAATCATACTATCAATTCAAAATTTCTAACGTCAAAAAAGACCAATCAATCAAACCAGCCTTAGATTCAAAAACTTTTAATAATGCAATTCATAAGAATAAATACCAAATGCCAAACATCGATTCGCTAATACAAACTATATCAAAAATACTGTCAAACGCGCTGCAAGAGTCGGCCTACTTTACAACATTAGATTTGCAGTAGACTGACAGCCAACTTAATCTTCATACTGATACGGCCCGCCATTTTAACTTCAATATTGTCAGCGGCAATATGACCGGCACTTACCGCTTTAAAACAGGTTTCTATGGGCTAACGGATATGTCGGCGGAATTTCAGAAAGCTATCGATTGTATGCTCGCCGGTCTAAACAAAACAATTTGTTTTCTGAATGATGATTTAATAATGAGTAGAGGTAGAATCGAACATCATCTGGATCTTGTACAAATATATTTAATGAAACTTGATTTGAAAAATCTTCGCATTAATCTCGCTAAAAGCCATTTTGCAAAAAATGAAAGTAAATGGATCGGGCAGCGTATTACTCGATCTGGCATAACACCATTATCAATTGAAACTGATGCAATTCAACAATTATTTTCACCCTTTAATCTAAAGAAGTAACGATCTTTTATGGGATCGGTGCATCATTTCGGCAAGTTCATACCAAATTTATCTCGAATGTGTCACTCAGAGACATTTACTAAAGAAAATCACCAAATTTGTTGGGACACATGAGCACAAACAGCACGTTAAAAAGATTAGAACGAATATAGCTGAGGCGACAGAAAATAAACAATTTAATCCGGATTCTGAAACACCGATGAAAAACGATGCATCTCGAAATAGTCTGGGTTGTAGTCAATAGAACATTTCAAATACTATCTCTATGGTAAACCTTTTTAGTGTTATAACGGATCACAGAGCATTATTGTCTATAATGAGAGAGAACAGGGCCAATAAATCTTCTTATGATAGTTGTCTCACATGTTGGGGTGATCTAATTTTACCATCTGATTTTTCGATAGATCATCTTCCTGGTACGAAAATAGGTTTAGTAGATTATATATTTCGCGAGAACCTTAGCAAAAAGCTGTCAATATCTCCTCTTATGATGAGCATTTTATAGTTGCCAAATTAGACGCTATTAAACGCAGTGCGAAACGCTTTCTTTGAATGCGCAAAGTTATACTGATTTTGCTGCGCAAAATCTGATTATAAAACCGGTCTCAAAAAATTCACATTCCAGTGACAAATTACGCAGCGATTATGCACCGCGTAATAGCGAATATTCTAAAATTACGAATAATGTCAACACAATTAGCAAATTACCACCAAATAACTTGCATTCCATTAACGAAATCGAGAATACAACATTCCTCACTCGCTTTTTGCCTCAATCGCCCTACCAATCAGTCGAAACAACATTCCAAAAATTTTAAAGGAATTGCCGATAGTTTTCAAAATGTTTTAAAGATGTCTCATTAAAACGCTCCGATGAGGAAACGCCTTTGCAAATAAAACATTCTACCCCATCAAAAATTTGATTCGCCGACAAGTTAGGCCCATCTACAGCCCCATCAATGCCAGCCGCACCTTCAACACCAGGTACTGAAACAACTACTGTGACAACACCATCAAGTGATGACCTATATACAGACGATTTCAATTTTGCCCTTTCAAAAATTTTCTCCAGCACACTCATGGACAGCTTGACTTTCAGTGACGCAATTCTCAAAGAAGTACGAGATTGTGTGATCAAAGATAACGAGGACCGGTGCCGCCAGATCAGCCCCTATATACTCAGCTTTTGGAAGGATCTTCAGGTCAAGAATGGCTGTGTATGCGTCGATTATCGGATTGCCATCTCCAACTCCATAAAGGACGCATATGTAGAAGCAATTCACGCTACACATCATGGGAGTTGACGGATAACAGATCTGTCGGTGCACGCATGGTGGCCGTTCATGCATCCAGGCATCCTTTCCAAAACGGCTAAATGTAACCCCTGCGTCAAAATTGGTAAAAATTTGAAATCTATTATACCTTCTAACAAATGGGCACCAATAAAACTGTGTAAAAAACAAAACGAAGAAATTCAAATTGATTTCGGTGGACCAATCAATAATGAAAAGAATCAAGAACTTTATTTTCTGGCATGTATAGATCGTTTCTCTAAATTTCCAGCAGCAGAGGTATTTGGCAGGGCAAATGCACAAATAATATTGAAATTTCTTGAAGAGTATGTATTATTACATGGAGTTCCTCGCACGACTAGATTAGATTAGAGCACAATGCCAAATCAGTCAGCAAATTAAAACTTTTTGTAATCAACATAATTTTCAGTTAATTGAAACCCCAATAAACGATCACAGAGCAATTGGTTCAGTTGAGAGGCTAATACAAACAACCGTGACTCGATTAGCTTGTAATGAAACGGCGGCGCAAAATCGCTTTAACTTAAAAGCGTCAATTATTTCAATCATTTACCAATTCCGTATATGTCGTCAAAAGACAGTTAATCTTTCACCTTTTGAAGCACATTTTGGAAAAAGTCTAACACACCTCTCAGTGATATCTCAAATGAACCTGATCCTAATATTCTAACATATAAACCAATTTTTAATAAATATTTGGACATGCCGACAGTACGCTGGTATGAGCTGCTACCAGACGAACAGTGGGACAACGAGGCACGTCGAAAAATGAGATCGAAGTCGAAATATATAGAGATCAATTCAGTAAGGAGGCGAGAAGACAATGTAATGAGGATCCAAACAAAGCATCCCGAGTGATCTCTCATCCAGATGTTGGCCGACTCGTACCCAGAACAGAGGCTTCCCTGACATTGAAGCTAGCGAAAAAGAAACCGAAGTCCAAGAGATCAAAAAAGAGTCTGGATGGACTATACGAGGTCTTGTCACCGGGCTCGTCAGTCTTGAAACCGAATAAACATCCTTCAGTTATAAAAGAGCCAGGCCAAAAGGAGGTCACAATCGGAAACTCTGATTTAGCCAAATTCGGCACAAAAGCTGGAGAAAAACGTAATCAAAATGCTATGTTGATCGAAGATCAAAACTGCCTACGGGGAAAACAACTCAAGATCTCATTAATCAGCATAATCAGCATGAAAAGGATGCGAGAAGAAAAATAGAAGGAAACAAGAAAATCAAACACAAAAGAATAGCTGATGACACGAGTTGCGTTTCGTCTATCCACTTTAAAGTGTCGAGAGCACTACGAGTGCGAATGCCAACTAAACCTCAGGAGACCATCGTTTCCGCACCGCCACAGACACCTATAGAAACAGTCACTGATTTGGCGCCGCCAATGACTCTACCCAAACGTCCATTGTAAACGCAGAGCCGCCGACTCGACCGAAAAGGAAGGCAGCTACAAAAACAACAGCAGTTCTACAACCTTCGCAAAATCGAAAACGTTCGTCACCGTCCATAACAGAATCGGACGAATCAATGGCGTCAACCCAAACTTTTGCACCCAACCTAGCGCCAATTTCAGCAACCCCAAGACAAAAAAGACGTCATATTATAAAGCAACAACAGATGCAAAATAAATCTATTGTTTCGACCATTCAAAACGCGGCCGCCCGTAATCAAGATGCCGAGGAATCAATTTTTTGAGTCGTTCCCTTTTCACCAATACAGACGTACCCAACACAATGTTACGTCTCTCCGATTTATGAAGGACCTGAAAACACCATGACAATCCTCGAGGCGGAATGCGTTCCCGAAACAATTCAGATAAAACAATAAAACAGCTTCCAAGACATTGTTCTATTATTTATAGTAACCAGTTCATATTTTATTAATCTTCTGTTAAAAACATACTTTGTTGTTTATTTTTGCTGAGGGGGAAATGTGATATAGCTCAACAGTCAGTGGAAACGCCATGTAAATATTGAGAACAGGCTAGCGATGGCTGAAGTCCAAACAGAACTTCCAAATGATTGCATAGCCATGTTGCTAAAAACACACAACTTTTGCTCTTCGAAGTGAAGAAAGGCAATGACAGTCAATCTCTGTCTTTATATAAAACCATTTCTGGCTTTTTGACGCGCGGAGCCGAAGCAAAAATCAAAAACTTCAACTCTCGATTCTGCGTTGAAGCGCAGCACCTTCCCTATGGGTTTTATCTCACATAATCTTTACGAATATTCACTCTAACCTAGCAACAGGTTGCTTGACAACATCCCAACAACAATAAACTATGATTGTCAGATCTTCAATCTCTTGAGCACGGTGATATAGGTATACAATTGATGAAATCGATTGCGGTGCCAAATCCCTCAAATTTATTTTAATATTAAATTAGTACTATTTTTGTTATTTCATTCTTAATTTTGTTGATTCTAAATTTTGAAGATCAAATCTTTTTGTTTTTCACTTTCAAATTTGTTTACTGAAGAGTTGTGATTCAATATCAGATCATGTTGTTAGTTAATTTTGTTTTGCCGCAAATTTCCTTTTACAGTTGCAAGGTCGTGTGATCGAAACGCTGATCAAATTTAACTATTATTTCATTTGTCATTCTTGCTAATTCTAACTCAATTTTCAGTTGAAACTCTTCAGCTCAAAATTCGTTCCACGGAACGCTCAATTCCAGATAGCAGATTTAGTAAAATTTCGCTAAGCGAAATAAGAGATAAAAATCACAGGCTGCAATCGTGAAGCGAATACTGTCGAAAAGTGGAACTTGAAAATTTTAACTCGCTAGACTCAAAATTAATAGTGGAATCGCAACGCGAAAGCAATCGAAATTTAGTTCAATCTAATTTGGTAAATCGCCTAGCAAAACACTCTCGACTACAGAAACCGATTTCTGTACGACAAGCACGCTTCTTATAGGACAATCGAAATCTTTCAAACCCTTTCAGCGGTGCAAAATCAATTAACCGTGCCATTAATTTTTAGCAAAAAGAGAAGCCTTCATTTTCTGATTGAAGTATTTCTGATTCCTCGAATTCTTTCTATTAATGGATATAGTTTTTTGTGTTCATTGTTACCTCATACTAAGAAATTTTTGTGTCAAGAAGTCAAATCTTCTCGTTTTTTTTTGGTAAATTTCGTGCGGATTATTATTATAATGATAATTGACCTGGCTATACTGAGTTTTCTGGTGTTAGATTATGGCCTATGGAAAGCATTACAATTAATTGTGCACTTGAAAACTCAACGGGCATTTTTGCTTCCCCTATCTGAAGTCCTGATGGCTACTCACCGTGTAATCACAACAACGCTGAAGATAGCACAGGCTCTTACAAGTGTTGTATGACGATCTCTGAGAACCAACCATTTGGACAATTTTTTTTCTGTATCGTATGCTGCTTTTTCTGCAGAGGCCCCAAACAAAGATTTCTTTTAGATACAACATTCTTAACTTTTTATCTATTTCTGCTCAGTTTTTGCTTCGGTTGAAGCAAGAGCCCTAATTAATATGCTGCTTCAAGTAATGAAGCAATCAAAAACGGTTTTTTATACGGCTGCAACCTCAAATCGAATTTTTAAAAAATCTCGTCAGAGAAATGGGAGCCCAACTTTTTTTCAGCTGTTAAAAAAATTAGACGACTTTCTTCAGCTGTGAAAATATTACGTTTTGAGAAGTAACTGAAAGCACTTATTATCTATTGCGCAGAAACTGAGTTACCATAACGGAGGTTATCAATATATCAGATCAACAGTTTATGAATCTCATTTCCTCAGAATTTTATAATTTTCCAAATGTAAAATGTTTGTTTCTATTCTCCCACTATGGTCAGGTAAGAATGAAAAAAATAGAACTGCAAATTAATAAGGCTCCCGTTTGCTGCAATCGTTTAGGTGGCTCATCATAAAAGGACCAATCTTGACTCATCTTTTTCTGAATTGTTTAATAAATCTGGCCAAGATGAGCGAGTCAAAATCATTGAGGCAGAACCCTTGATTATATCTGTCGACAATGATTGCAACAGTAATGGGTAAAACATCTACACTCCGATCCGTCGAGGAAACCCCCTGCCAACAACTAGGGAGCCCGGGCCAACAACATTGCCGCTGATCGCCGAACAGCGGTGATTGACAAGGATTGCATCAGTTTACAGAAAGCTACAGACAACCCCTGCCCTTGGAAAAAAGGTTGTCACTCAACACAGCCAACCGCTTAAGTGTTTTCTTGAACGTTGCCAATATTCCGCCAAGGAATTCCATTGCGAGGGGGACGAACGATTCCCATTTTTGCGCGGTTATAGTCTTGGAGGCAATACTTTCTTTCATCTGCCACATCAAGCGCGTATCCTGCCTCTGTGGCCACATTATTGAGAGAGTTGGATTGCAGCGACGAAGTAACAGATACATCAAATGCAGCAGATTTCCCCGCTTTCCAAGTCAGGACAAAGGCGTGATTGGTTTTCTGGAATGAGGTTCGTTTTTACCACTACTGGTGAAAGATTCGCAAATGAGCAAGCAGACAATATTTTATATCGAATCCGGTCACGTCTTGTAATTGCGTGTCCTCAACCGCGACACGCAATGGCATGATCCCCATAGATGTCTTGAACTCCTGCTTTACAGAACGGACACTTCCTTTACGCGTCGTAGACAGGGACACCCAAACCGTGCTTGGCACTAATTCTACACTCATTTGTTCCATATGAAGCCCAAGAGCTGGAATGGGGGGAGCAGACAACCAAGCTCCAGCATGTCGAACAGAAGTCGGGCGGATTCATTTCCACAAGCTAGATTATCTTTGAGGCCATGAAAATTATCATTATCAAGAACATGCTGGATCGTCTTTTGCCAAAGGTTTAATATGTCCAGTTGTGCTATACTGTAATAAAGATCCTGAAAAATTTGGCAGATTTTTGGACTTATGCCGTTTTTTTTTGAAACAAGATCTTTTGAAAAGAAAACAGAACCAAGGTATGATGCTTTATGCTGGTCTTGTCATAGGCGAACACCCAACCCTGAAAGAGTTATGAGCAGGGTTTCTTGAGTCCAAGATTCTTCTGGAAGAACAGTTCCAAGGATATTCACAAGTTTTTAGCGTTGTTGGGCATCAAATTTTTTTAGAGGTTAAATAATTGGACTTGTGAACGTCTGACAACACAAAGAAAACACTGTTTTGAGGGGCCCCAATGCAAGGGCGTGGGATACCTAGGTCGCACTGAGGTCATCAAGTTAGTCGAATTTTTTTCAAAAAGTACCCTTTTTTCCCTATCTTTTCGTTAAGTTTCATGCAGACAAACTCTGGGTTGCCTAACGCAGCTCCAAGAACCTCAAGGCCCGAAATATCATTTCGTTTTATTCTTATATTCAGTCTGTCTAAATCTACCGCAGACCACAGCAATCAGGTCCGAGCTGGCTTAGAAGATCCCAAGATCTAATGAGATCCTCCTCTGAGCCGACCAAGACACCATCATCAAGATACCAGGTTGAATTAAAAGTTTGACTTCCAAAATTTTTCCGTATAGATATCCGAACTACTTGAAACAAGTTCTTAAGAGAGAGACAACATCAAAAAATGCTACTTTTCAGGAGGTTGAAGATTGTTATCAACAAAATGATCAGCAATTCATTTGTCACGACACAAAGAACAAAAACAGATGGACTGCAAATTTTGAAAATTGCAATTATGATCAGATAACAAGACAGACAAACATACTGACCAAATTTTGAACAAACCAAAACGAAAAAAAGCGCAGATAAGGAAATGAGAATGAACACTAAGGGCGGCTCAAAGTGGATTAAAATTGAATTCAATTAAATAGCGCCGCAAGATTATCCAAATATTTTTTATCAATTTTAATGTATCATAAACACTATTGAAAATGCTCTAACTAACAAATAGAAAGTGTTGAGAGGCGCCTGATGGGTTAACCGATTCTTTTACTGAGCCTGGCCTTTTTTTCTGCGAAAAAACTGCAACCATTTTTTAAAAACTATAAACGTATATCTGATTCTTCAAATTCTGTTCATTACTGCAGCTAATGTTCATTAAATGCCTTCCATAAATTTATGTCGAATTCAATGGTAACTCTCGCTGCTTAATTTTGAGTTATGTCGACTAATGGGACGTCCAAGAGACAAGCAGCGACAATAGGGCTGAGAATGTAATGCACAAAAAAATATCACTGCAAAAGCAATTGAAATATTAATGAAAAATAATAAAGTCAAACTCGATAAAAACTTTTATTCGAGCTTCAGTAAGTTCTCAGAGCAAAAAATCTCGGATAAGATAACGAGCTTACACTTTTTCATAGCAAATTAGGTTCATTTAGGAGATTGACTTGCGTGTTTAATATCCGGCGTAAAATCTATTTATTGGGTCTCTAGTACATATTGATAAATCGTATCGCTCATAGCAATTGACTTTAAAAGAATTGAAACAAAAAACATATAGCGCTTTTCTTCAATGAGAAATTTTTGGTTGTACACATGTGGCGCTGATTAAAAATGCAAAAATTTTGAATTAAAAGTTTAACAAACAAAATTATTCCGTATAGATATCCCAAAAACTAGAAACCAATTTTTATGAGATAGACAACTACACAATTTATTACCTTTCAGGAGAATGAGGATTGTTATCAACAATATGATCAGCAATTCTTTTTTCATGACACAAAGAACAAAAACAGATTGACTGGAATAATTTGAAAATTAAAATTTTGATCAGACTTTAAGACAGACAAACTCAATGACAAAATATTGAATAAAAAAACAAATGAAAAGAATTTCAGAAAAGGAAGTGAGAACGAACGCTAAGGGCGGCTCAAAGTGAATTTGAATTAGATTTAATTATAAACCGGCGCAAGATTAACAAAAAATTTTTAAACAATTTTACTGTTGTACCATAAACACTTTTAAAAATGTTCTAAACAACAGTTGCAGGTTGTTGAGAGTCGTTTGATGGGGTGGCCAAATTTTTCATGCTGAGCCGTGCCTTTAATTTTTCTGCGAAAAGAAAGCCTACAACATTTTTTAAAAACGTATTTCTGATTCTTCGAATTCTTTTCATTACTGTTGCTAATGTTCAAAAATTGTTTTCCATGATTTTGTTGAAACGCCTACTAAATATTATTGGGCCATGGAAACAAATGAGGCAGAGACAAACAGCGACGATAGGGCTGAGAATGTATTGCACAAAAAAGATCACTGCAAAAACAATTGAAATATTGATAAAAAACATAATGTAAATCCCGATAACAATCTTAATTCGAGCTTCAGTTAGTTCTCCGGGCAAAAAATCTTTCATTTTTTAAGATACCTATCTAACGTTTTTTCTTAACAACTTAAGTTGATTTAGGAGATTGGCTCACGTGTTTAATATCCGGCGTAAAAGCTAATTTTTGGGTCTCTAGTACAAATTGATGTATCGTCTCTGCTCATAGCAATTGGCTTCCAGAGGAATTGCAAAAAAACAATTTTTGGTTGTTCATATGATTAAAAATGCAAATAATTTTGTAAGAAAGAAATTCTGAATTAAAAGTTTGATTTACAAAATTAATACGAATAGATATCCGAACTAATAGAAACAATTTTTTAACAGAGAGACAACTACAAAAATTATTATATTTTATGAGCATGAGGATTTTTATCAACAAAATGATCAGCAGATTATTTTTCATGACACAAAAAACAAAAACAGATTGACTGCAAATTTTGAAATTTACAATTATGATCAGACAATGAGACAGACAAACACACAGACAAAACATTAAACAAACCAAAATGAAAAAATGTGCAGATAAGGAAATTAGAATGAACAATAAGGGCGGCTCAAAGTTTATAAAATTGAAATTAATTGAATCGTGCCGCGAATTTAACCGAAATTTAACATCAGTTTCACTGTTGTATCATAAACAATGTTGAACATGTTCCAACAATCAATGGCAGGTTGTTGCAAGGCGTTTGAAGGGTTGGCAGTTTTTAATACTCACTCCTGCCTTTTTTCTGCGAAATGAAAGCCTAGACTTTTTTCTAAAATTACACGTGTTTCTAATTCTTCGAATTCTATATGTAAACGTAGTTAATGTTTACATAGTAGTAAGTAAATACTGTCTCAAGAGAGGGGGGGTTATCCTACGATACTTTAACATGGGATAATAGGGGGTTATCCTAGACGGAAAGGGATTAACTTTCATTCTTTACCAGATGTGACTATTTCCAAGGCGGCAAACTTGTTTTCAGTCAAACAGCCAACTTTGCTCTAAATTTCGTTCCGATAGGAGCTGCAAGTGAACAATTTATTGAACCGTATTTTAGCACTCATAAACACAAAATTTACACGGTTAGGAATTCAAAAGGCGCAATTTACTTACTTAAGTACTATAAGTTTATTGTCTGCATGCAACTTTAAATGTTGGTTCTTCTTCATAATCGCTACTACTACTTTCACTGCACTCATTAGCTTCATAATTAATGAATGGGTTAGGGGAGGAAGAGCTGGAGCTGGTGATAGCATTGAAATCTACGATATCATCGCTATCAATATCGTCCTCGTTAATAATAATTGTCATTGCAAATCCCGGGTCAGGTATTTCCCATTCTTCCGGGCTTTCACTTATTGTTGTATCCGGTACAAAAAACTATTATTATGGTCCCAGTTTGGACTCGAATCCAGGAGAAGGTGAGCATAATTTTCTACATTTTCGTAGTCCCACTCTACTTCATCGCTATCCCAAGAAAAATCTTCAACTCGGCAATGATCAATTTTATAGTGGCCGAATGGTAGTGTTTTAATTCCCTCGTTCAAAATGTGGCGTTTATTATCAAAAGCAGAGAGACATATTTTATTCGTTGAAACCGTTTGTAGAACATGCTTTTCCGAAACAATCCTTGTGTTTTCAGCGCGCAGTGTACTACCAGTCACAAGTGTATTATTGTAGTCTGCATGTCGAAGCAAATTTTGGGCTGCTCTTGTTATTCCTTTGGCGGACATTTTTCGGTTACCTATGAACAGAAAAAGCAGTCAAATTATGACAATCATACAAGGTTAGTTGGTACTTTGTTAGTTTTTTCTTGAATCATTAAACGTAAAATACTCACTAGTGGAAGTAATGCTGTACAGCTTTGGCTTCAGGCATATAAACTCTTTTATATAATCCCCAGCAAATTCGTCTTTGAATTTTAAGACGACGCGCGCATTTTCTTCGCTGTACAGTTCGTGATCTTCTGGGTAAATTGAGAAGTCGAATTGATCAAGAACATTTCTCTCCTTCAGTTCACGGTAGAGATCTTCACAATTGATCCGGTATAACAAGCTATCAGTATCACTATAAAGTAATCGACAGTCAAATGAAGATCGCATTGTTCCATAGTGAAACTGATACATGTAGTATTTCGCTAGATCAAGTATTGTGGCCCTACTATAGTTGGTGTGTCCCAATAGATCTTTCTTGGGCGGGAGGAGAGAGCTGCCATGTTCTCGCCAAACACTTTGAATGTATCAAACTCAAACTTGCTTACTATATTTAGGGTTCGTCTTGCGTCTCTCGATTTTCATCCATCGACGTTTCGATTCGCAGTTTTTCCCATAAACGGCGTTGTTCATTAGTTTATATAAACTCTCCTCAAATTTATTCGAAGCCGCCTGTCTCTTCTCACTGTTCAGTGTTACATAGGGTGTTAACCAATTGTTTTGAGTAAACTGTAGCACACAATGCATTTTCCTCACAACTAATCCCAAGTTAACATACAGTTTCAACAGCTTGTAATGCAGCACATAATGTTCTTTGTCGAAGAAAGTCTGCAACAGTTTTGGAACTTTTGAGGGAGTTATGACTCTCTCGCAAATTCACTTGGTAGTCACTGAGCCAGTCATCCTCAACAATATGGTGCGAGGGGGAAGTCCTGATGGTAATCGTGTAGACTTGCTGGTTAATGCAAGTCGACTTCCACGAAGTAACCGAAAGGGTTATCATCAGGACAGTTTAGTATCTCATCCAGTGTAATATCAAAGTTCAGCGTAAAATCTGACTGAGGGAGTTTTTCATTTTGCATGACGTCACCGTATATGTTATTGGCGTCCACGCAGAAGCCAAATGTCGAGGGTTGTGAAGAGTCGTAATCTGATAAATATTTATTATTTGCAGTAAACTTTCTCATCTCGTAGACTGAACATACTCCCCCACGTACTGCTCCTTCTATCATATCGAGGTGCTCGCGTTCTGTGAGCAATTCGACCTCCGCCTTGCATATTCTCAAGGATGCTTCCTTAGCCATATTTGGCAGTGTGTAAAAGTGCATGCAATCGAGTTTGTAGGTGGAGAAACTGAGCTCTCTGTGGAATTCACAAACGCATGCGAGAAGAGCGCAATCGGTTTTCAGGTATGCATCGTGGTAGTCTTGTAGAGTTTGGCAATTCAGAGTGTTCCACATCGTCTTGGCGTGGTTCAAGTTTTCTTGAGTTATTGTTACTGCGTTTCCTTCTAAAGTTTTCCTCCCGCCATTCATTAAGAAGCCTTATGGATTTTTCGCTGAACTTTTCTCGACCGCTAACATATGAAAAGGGGTAATATCCTTTTTGCTGCAGGAGCTTCAATTCTGTTGAGGATAGGTTTGGAAAGACAGACGCAAGTATTCCAAAACAATCTCTTGTTAAAATGTCAACCAACTTTTCGAGAGACGAATTCATCATTTTGAATGAATCAATGAACCTCAGATTTCATACTTTTTGATCACTTTTCCATCATCTAGGGTTATGGTCTCCACGAGTACTCCAAAATTCATGGAAATGTATTTTTCATCAGTAGATGGAATTACACTTACAGTGGTCGTTGGCTCACAAGATTGGAGGGCTAAACAAATGTGATGAAGATCATAATTTTGTATATTATGACCCACCACAGGGGTAAAGTTGACGTTCCTTCGCGCTCGGTTGCATTTTTTTCTTCGCGCGCATTTTCTTCGCTGTACAGTTCGTGATCTTCTGGGTAAATTGAGAAGTCGAATTGATCAAGAACATTTCTCTCCTTCAGTTCACGGTAGAGATCTTCACAATTGATCCGGTATAACAAGCTATCAGTATCACTATAAAGTAATCGACAGTCAAATGAAGATCGCATTGTTCCATAGTGAAACTGATACATGTAGTATTTCGCTAGATCAAGTATTGTGGCCCTACTATAGTTGGTGTGTCCCAATAGATCTTTCTTGGGCGGGAGGAGAGAGCTGCCATGTTCTCGCCAAACACTTTGAATGTATCAAACTCAAACTTGCTTACTATATTTAGGGTTCGTCTTGCGTCTCTCGATTTTCATCCATCGACGTTTCGATTCGCAGTTTTTCCCATAAACGGCGTTGTTCATTAGTTTATATAAACTCTCCTCAAATTTATTCGAAGCCGCCTGTCTCTTCTCACTGTTCAGTGTTACATAGGGTGTTAACCAATTGTTTTGAGTAAACTGTAGCACACGATGCATTTTCCTCACAGCTAATCCCAAGTTAACATACAGTTTCAACAGCTTGTAATGCAGCACATAATGTTCTTTGTCGAAGAAAGTCTGCAACAGTTTTGGAACTTTTGAGGGAGTTATGACTCTCTCGCAAATTCACTTGGTAGTCACTGAGCCAGTCATCCTCAACAATATGGTGCGAGGGGGAAGTCCTGATGGTAATCGTGTAGACTTGCTGGTTAATGCAAGTCGACTTCCACGAAGTAACCGAAAGGGTTATCATCAGGACAGTTTAGTATCTCATCCAGTGTAATATCAAAGTTCAGCGTAAAATCTGACTGAGGGAGTTTTTCATTTTGCATGACGTCACCGTATATGTTATTGGCGTCCACGCAGAAGCCAAATGTCGAGGGTTGTGAAGAGTCGTAATCTGGTAAATATTTATTATTTGCTGTAAACTTTCTCATCTCGTAGACTGAACATACTCCCCCACGTACTGCTCCTTCTATCATATCGAGGTGCTCGCGTTCTGTGAGCAATTCGACCTCCGCCTTGCATATTCTCAAGGATGCTTCCTTAGCCATATTTGGCAGTGTGTAAAAGTGCATGCAATCGAGTTTGTAGGTGGAGAAACTGAGCTCTCTGTGGAATTCACAAACGCATGCGAGAAGAGCGCAATCGGTTTTCAGGTATGCATCGTGGTAGTCTTGTAGAGTTTGGCAATTCAGAGTGTTCCACATCGTCTTGGCGTGGTTCAAGTTTTCTTGAGTTATTGTTACTGCGTTTCCTTCTAAAGTTTTCCTTCCGCCATTCATTAAGAAGCCTTAAAGATTTTTCGCTGAACTTTTCTCGACCGCTAACATATGAAAAGGGGTAATATCCTTTTTGCTGCAGGAGCTTCAATTCTGTTGAGGATAGGTTTGGAAAGACAGACGCAAGTATTCCAAAACAATCTCTTGTTAAAATGTCAACCAACTTTTCGAGAGACGAATTCATCATTTTGAATGAATCAATGAACCTCAGATTTTCATACTTTTTGATCACTTTTCCATCATCTAGGGTTATGGTCTCCACGAGTACTCCAAAATTCATGGAAATGTATTTTTCATCAGTAGATGGAATTACACTTACAGTGGTCGTTGGCTCACAAGATTGGAGGGCTAAACAAATGTGATGAAGATCATAATTTTGTATATTATGACCCACCACAGGGGTAAAGTTGACGTTCCTTCGCGCTCGGTTGCATTTTTGTTGTAGTGGCAGTGATCCAGATCAATTGATGATTGTTCCTCATTATCGTCAAAGGCTTCGTTACATATCCAACATTCGCTAGCTGCACTTTTCGGATACTTGCTACGGTCACCTCTGAAGAAAGGAAAAGCTCGTTTGCGCTTGTATATATCCTTGGATAGTGTGTGTAACATGTTTACAAATTAAGTAATGCAATCTTCAGAGCTGTCCACGTGGAAGAAGATGGGTTTTGTTGAGTAGTGATCAATTACCGCGAGTGAAAACCCACATGGCTCGTGTTTTTCAATAACTCTGGTGTATGAGTTGTTCCCTTGGGGCGTGCATACTGCTACTGGATACAAGAAGGATTCGAAGTCAAAGTAAATGACTAATGGAACAAACCAGGTAGCGGCCAAGTTTTTGAATTTATATAAATTTTTTCCCGGAGCTGCTAATCGAACAACAGCCTGCGCATTTTCACAGCAGGTTTCCATATGTGCGGTAAGCTTTGCAAAGCCTTCTTCACACAACCAGAAACAATTCCGGCAAATATGAAACGCAAAGCGAAATTTGGTATTTCGGAGTTGACAGACTACCTTAACCAAGTTGGTAATCAACACATAATGGTAACAGTCTGCTTCTTATAAAAGCAATAGATCCATTGTGAAGTTTGAGACAAACTTTGACACTCTGAGTGGAAATAAGTCTCCACCATCATAACCAAAAACGTTGATTCGAACTTCATTTAGATTTTCGAACTGATTGATGTCTTCTAGCCCCATGGGCATATCGAAGTGTCCAGTTGGTTGATGAAGGTTGGCTTGCTTGTAAGTTTCGGGTGAAGTTTTGTCTGTGTTGTAGTTCCTTCCTGGTCGATTTTGTAATTTTGATGGTAATTCAATGTAAGACGAGCCGGTTATAGGTCGGTAACGGGCAAAGTTCACAATTATTTTGATAACTTTCTCCAGCACCCAACCACCACACCATTAGAGGCAAATGTCGTTAGCACTATCATCATCTTCTCGACCAGAGTCCAGAAGGTCTCACTGCTAAGTCCCTGACTATACACAGGTGCCATGAGCGAATTTGCATAAATTTCAATAAGCTCATCTTCCTGATCTTCGTTTTGACTCGGCTTTCGGAGTTGAAGATGAGCACTAAATTGAACTTTTTGTGATCCTTGTGAGAGTTTTTGTTCTATAAGCGAATTGATTTGTGGTTTATGCTGGAACATGAACTGAGCAAGGTCTGTGTTGGCTTGGGTTGGTGATGGCGGCAGATGGTAGCTCTGAAGGGTACCATTAAAGAGAGTTTCGGCCGGCGCTTGAGTTGGTTGGAATTGATCGCCAACGACAGGTAAAGAATGCAAAGAACTCATATGCTGAGCAAATATTCTGGTGTCGTTAAAGCCCATTTAGCAGCACCGACAACAATTTGTAAATTTTTGATGACAAGTCTTCATGTGTTGTTCCAGTTCAGAAAGTTTTCTACAAGTGAATGTACAAATACAACAGGTAAAGACTGGTAAACCTACTTCGTCGGGATGGTAGTGATGCCCATGGCGAGATTGATTTCCTCTGTTTGCAAAAGTTGCCGAACAATATTTGCAATTGAAAACCATAGTTGAAAAATTCAAGATTCAAAAGTTAACAGAGATAATGACAACTTTCGTAAACATGTAACTCAACTTTAAATGGCGAATTTATTTCTTTTCCACACGAGGTTCATATAAGACGCTCGCAATTCAAACTTTCAAAATTTTTGAATTTGATTGGATAATAAGAGCGCGTCCCCGGTTTAGTCAACTACTATGAACATATCAAGTTGCGTTGAACGTAAAGTAGCGCTTGACTTTTCGTTTCTCACTGAACAACACTGACATGATAAAACTTGTTTGTTATTTTCGAATCATTAGTACAATATATAAAAAGAATTTTTTAAAACCAGGGGTAGTTCCTTTTAGTCATTAGTTATATGTGATGTAACAAAGCATATCAATTGCAATTTTTTGATTTGCTAACTTTTAGGTTTAGTCAAAGTAAACTTTTATGAATTTTTAATGATCTTTCAATCAAATACTTTAATCTTTTTTCTTCACTTTCATAGATAATATGCTTCAAAGACATAAGGGTAGAGGAACAATTTGTGTTTGAACCGGTTAGATGTAATATTACACTTCAGTAGCCTACATAAAAAGAAAGTTTTGATATCCATAATATTTTTGATTAATATTGCAAAAACATCGCTTTTTTGTACTCTTTGTTAAATTTTAAGTACAAGGGATGCTTTGGACTGTTATGATGCACAGTTTTATTACTGTCACGGTGTTTGAACAGCTAAAAAAAATCTACTAAAAGCAATAGAAATGTTCAATTTTTTTCGCTTAATATTGCAAAAAAAGCGATTTTTGTAGTTTTTTTACCCTAGATGCCGATGGGTGCGTCTGACGATGTTGGTCGTCATAACCATAAATGCTCCGCGGGCACTAAAACGTTCGACCCGACAAGAAAAAATCCCTCATCTTTATCAGGAAAAAAGTTAGATTTTCTGTCAATCATGATCAATCAATGTCATCACATGACAGCTAATGACAAGACCCTGTTGCAAGCATTTTTCGATGACAGCTGTTATGAGATGATTTTGTCTCCAGCCCCCAAAAAATCGGTTTTTTAGAAAAAACCTGGTGTATCATTATTATTTCGGGCACTTCAATTGCTAATTAATGCAAGATGTTAATGAGACGTTAATGTCCAGATGTTTTGAAAATCGGTGAAGGAGCCGTTTTTCGACCCTGACCCTTATGACCAAAAGTGACAAGCATGTACCACTGATTACAAATCCGTTTAAAAAATGGGATTTTTTTTTCGTTTATTACTAATTAGACTAATTATTTGCTAATTAGCTGTTAATTAATGGTTAATTATCTCATGAAGGATTGAGTTTATTTTGACGAGCGTTATAAGCTTTTTTGTAGTACAGTGTCTGATAGTGTCAACCCATTAGTCAGTTTCATCCCAACTATCTGTTGGAGCCGACTTTTTTGGGGTCAAAGGTCACCATGAAAAACAAAAAAAAAATTATTTTTTTTCCAACTTTTTTAGAAGAAATGTGGTCAATTTTTTTATTCATATCGGTAGCCCACAAAAAACAGTTGGTGATGGCGTTCAGGTTTTGAGTTTTCGTTCCGTCGAAAATAATTTATTAAGCAAAAAAACCGGAAAAATCTAATTTTTAAAAAAAATCGTTTCTTTTTTTCCTCCTTTTTGCTGAAGAAATGATGTTTTACTATTTTAACTAACACCTGAAGGTATACCCAACAGGAGCGCTGATATTATATCAGCATACGAAGAACGATTTGCTAAATGAAGTTTTTGTTTGATAAGGACTTTATGCATTTTTCGAAGCTTTTGTTCAAACCTAATTTTACATTTCAATAACTTTCTCAACAAATTTTCTCCAACCAATCAGAAGCTTGTTTGCTTCCTGCTATATATTCGAACTCGTTTGAACATGTCCATTTTGGAAATTTTCTCCCAACTTTGTCTAACTAAACGATACTGTTTTTGTGAACATGTTTGAACATGTCCATTTTTGTAAAATTCTGATTATAAAGTCTGCTAGCTATGTAAAAAGATTAAAAGACGAGTGTCAGTTAGCGAGCTATTCAGAAAAGCCAGTAACACAACACACCAAAGTGCAAAGGAAAAACAATTCAATATTAAATCAGTTGTTAGAGGTCAAAAAAGTCCATTAGAGAGTCTTCTTGTCTTCGTTTTTTTGGTGCTGCGCACACTACTGGAGTTTCCGAGCAATTGGTTGTCTTGAAATCGGCTGAATTTGTTCGGGGTTGTGGTGTCTGAAAGTTTGAACCAGATAAAATGTTGACATCAAACTGACTTTCAAAATTGTCAGAGATCTTGTTCTTCCTCTGGAAATCCTCAAAAAGTGACGGACTTGGGGTTGGAGTAAAAAGTGGGCTTGGGACCTCAGCAGGAGTTGTTGGAACACTGACTGAAACACTCGGTGGCTGACTTTCCGGTGAGGATGGTGATGATTTGACACCCCACATATCACCCAAATTTTCGTAGGCTTGATATGTACCGATTTGATTCTCGAATAAGGGCACACAATCGCAGTCTTATCTGTACAAGATACGTCTCACTTCCTCCGGCAAAGTTTCTTCATTCGAATGCATTTGTGGTATAGTTTTTGGTGGTAAGTGTCCTCCAGAAGTAATGATACTGGATTCAGCCGGCTCCAATTTTTCCGGTAGGGCAGCAATAGCGTTAATAAATAGCTTCGTTATCAAACAATGCTGGTAAGTGTACCACAAATCGTTTTTTCTTTTCTGTTGTATCAGAACGACAAAATTTTCAAACACGGTTTGGTAAACAAGAGTTCTCTCAAAAGAGATAGCAGACTCCATAAGAATTTTCACGGACCTTGTTTTGAAGTTCAAGTTCAATTCAATAGGTAACTGTTAAGTAAGAGCAAATGAAAGAAATGAACACAAGTACAAAATTCTTTCCCAACATGTGTTTCGCAAGGTTCGCCTTATCTAAGACCAAACAAATGATTGCAGCATAATCACACCTAGTTGCATAATATATTGTATATAACATGTGGTTAGCCACACTGTGGTTCCTTTACAGAGGAATTCGGGGTCACATCTGTTTTGTTTTGGTTTTATGTAAATTTTGTGTAGTCTCTACACTATACTATCTAGAGTCACATCTGTTCTAAATCAACTTGTAAAATACATGGGTCCCTACACTATTAATGTTTAACTCTCTCCAACACAGAAGTGTGGGGTTGTGTTGATAAATTTATTGCTTTATATACAAAACACATGTACTTGTTATCTCTGTTCGCAAGTAGGTTCTAGTGGTTTATAGAGGCATGGTTTTAATTAACTATTATCTAAGGTCACATACGTATAAACGTCTAAAATGAACAGTCTCAAGTACGCCGTGGGGCGTACTTGAGATTGTATTTACCAATCACTTGGTTTTAATTAAAAATATGACGACACTGGTTTGATCCCAACTTGCCGCGCCTCCTAACTTCGTAGTTATTTACATTAAGAGCAAGTGATAAAACAAGTTGCCTACCATGCCTTTTACTTCCTCAAAAGACACACAGTTTGGAGATTGCTATTTCGACATTTCCCAAACTGAAAAGCGTTTGGTCAGGACAACTTTAAAAACTTACGAAAGAACCGGAACATATGTGTTTCTAAAGTTGTTCAAGAAAGCGGCCGAGGATTACGAGTTTGATCAGAGAATTTCGCTAAACCTAGAAGAATTTGGGAATTTAGTCAAAAAAGCAGAAAAAATACGTGAAGCTGCTGCAACGCAAGATTCAAAACCACCCCCAGCAAAGAAGCATAAATTTAATCAGTGTAGTAGAGATGGCGGAAGCAATGTTTGAGCGCTCTCCCAACTATTTCAAACAATTTCAAAAGCAGTTCAAGTTTATAATTGCTGATGAAAAGCCAAACTTAACAGCTTCGAATAACTATGCTGTGTGTCCTCATTTTGAGTCTGAATTTTGTCAGTTACCAACTAACCATTTTCACGTTCTGATTGAGAGTGCAAGCGATGTTGAGACCATGAAGCCAATCAAAATTTTTGCAGTTCGCTGTCTCATCACTACCTTCAGACGCTTATTTTCAACCTCAGCAAGTCTGGAATTTAAAGGAAATACATTTTCAAAATCACAGCTTGCCGTTGACTTTAAAAACAAATCTGGAGAGAAAATGGCTACAGCAAATGTACGCAAGCGACTTCCACCCTTGGCAACAGCGGCAACCAAACTATCAAAATCTACAGCAGTCACTAGCGGAATCTCAAAAACATTGGCGAGATCTACATCAATTGTACCACAGAAAACAATTCACAATTTTGTGTGTTCCACAATTTCTTCGAAAACTCAAACTGATCAATTTAGTAGTGAAAATTAAAAAGAGTTGAATCAATTTTGAGTGGTCCTCCTTCTGGTGCTTTTTGTCAGATTATGGATATATTTATGAGTGGTTTTGGAAACTAAACATTGATTCTGATTTACTATTTGTTCGTCTGGTATATGAAGAAAAAATTCAGTTTTAAAAAAAATTTATTTCGCAATATTAGTTTTGTTAGAGCATCATGTGAAGAGCAAAGCGAATCAATTGAAAATCACTACAACTTACAATTTGATTATCATCAAACATTAAATGAGCAATAAAAATACAAAAGAGTCCACACAATTCTGAGTGTTGACCTTGAATTGGTTGGTTTTCAAGTAATTGGTGAAACTGTACATTGTTTTTTGCAAGTCGTTGATAGATATTCTTGTAAGAAGACAAGGATCGTCCAAGGGGATCAGCAAACAGAAGATGGTCGTTCATTTTACATATGAGGAGCCAGTGCGTGCCAGGACTTTGAGACCTTGACGCGTTTACTATTAAAAAAGTGTTTGATTTCCATTTTGAAGGAAAATTGTCTGCTGCAAATACACCTCGAAATTTGTGCTTTAGTTTTTGACATCTCTGAATTAAACCATTAATATCATCTTCGTCCATCATCAGTTTGCTAGAATCTGATTTTTTGACACTCGTCGCGCAGTATCAGCAAAAATTGTTCTAGCTTTTTCTCCAATAATAAAAATTTCAATGTTGGTCGGTAACGCTGCTGAAAACTTCAATTCGATAGATATGGAACAGTTTGCTAGCTCCAAGTGTATAAAATCATGAGAAGCTTGTTGGGTGCTAGTCAGATCAAATACCATTATAAAATGGTTGGGATAGTCTGACAGACTTATTCCATGCCCATTATCAATATAGGCTAAATCGGATATAGTATTAAAATAAAGGCGTTTGTTATCATTTGTAGATATTGGGCTATAAGCCACTGGTAACCCGTTGCAATAAACATATATCTGTTCCAAGTCAAATTTTTGAAAATGAAAAGGATTTTGCATATTGTTGCCAAAAAAAGCTTCGTTCGTATTGAGACAAATTGCTAGTCTTCGGATTGGCTCTCGTGCAAAAATGTTCTCCTGCTTCCAACTATGCAGACCAGTTGAAGCCAAAAAAGTCTTTGTCAAAGTTTCAAAGTAGGGATAGGCAGCAGGGCTAGTAAGCAAGGTTTTTTCAATGGCAGACACGACCTCGTCATTCAATGTCATCTTGCGAACGTACAAATTAGCTTCAAAAATTTTCACCTTGTAATGTTTTGCAGCATCATCCGAAATGATAACAAAATCATCAATAGATCTTCTGAATGCAATACGAAGAGTTACACCACTGAGCAGATGTTTATCCCATGTGAAAAAGTCTACCGCCACTTTACCATAAAAAGTGCATTCTGCTGACTCTCTGACCGAGTTTTTTCTTCGAGCAATTTCACCTGCTTTTATTGCAGATGGATCTTCTTCATAAGAATAGCCTTGACATGCCAACCAAGTGTTCTTTGCGTCTTTGTTATGTGAGAACTCAGTTTCTATAAAACTCTTGTGTGCGTAATTTCCATTTGCGTTAGAGATTTTCAACCCGTTGGCTGACACTGTGCAGTCAGAGAAAAGTGAATGTAGCACATTATTGCAAAAGTATGGAGCATCAGTTTTAGCAGTGTCAGCAGTAGCTGCCCCGTCATATTTGAGATCAGCTCCCGAAGACTGAACAATTTTGCATTTGACTTCCAAAAAAATTTTTTGTAAATCAATAAAGTTGTTACGGTCACCAGTTACCTCGAACTCTAACATGGGTCCATCAGGACTATAAACATGTCCCAACTTTTGACAAAAACTTCCATCGAAAGTCACCAAGAGCGCCGGCTTCTCAAACAGATCCAAAGAGCTATGGGTTGCTTCGTTTGGTAACAGGTTAGCGATCATATTTATTTTGAGAAAAGAAATCAGACCGACTTCTTTTTGGAACTTTTTGTTTTGAAATGACCAACTTTTGTTTGGTTAATGTTTTTCTTGGTGATTTTTTTGAGTGACTCCTAATCGTTTTTTTTTGTTGCCAAAATCTTGCTCCCCTGTTTGTTTTTTAACAGTGTTGCTTACTGTATTTTTGAGTGCTTGTTTGGGTGATTTTTTACTGCTGACAACGTCTAGCAGCTCCGGAACAATTTCCATTAAAAGTTCTTTTCCAATACGTTTTGCAGTAGGAAGAATGAAACGTCGAGCTAGGGGCAAAGCGACCCGCCCAATTCCCGCAGCTAGCAGCTAATGCACCAAAACCACTGCCTCTTTGCCGGTAGTGGCCAGAGAAATGTGGTAAGGATGTTGCTTGGTTAGCGTAATAAGATTCCATGCTAAATGGAAAATTTTTTGAACTGAAGGGTTAAAATGACTTTACCGGTTCCCGAAAAGGGAACCAATTCTCCCGTTTCTGTGCGAAGCTCAATCGATATTGATTGTGTGGTGTTTGATACGAGTTTTCTGTAATCTAAATTGGAAAAAACAATTCGATGAGTTGGTTCAAGCTCGCAGACACTACCGTTTTTCAGACGTTGTTTTGAATCAATGACTCGAAGCAAGGGGGCTTTTGTATCACCGACGTACTGGTACTCAATAATATTCGTATATATAAAAATTAAGTGCTTTCCCGATCAAAGATCAACGGGAAATTCTCCATAGTATGCTGCCGTTTCATCACTCTTCATTAGTCTGTTTGATGTTGCGTTTTTCATTTTGTACTCTATGTGTACTCCACTGCCATCTGGAATGCCCAAAAAACCAATAATGCTGGGAATTTCTTTACTGGGAAAAGTAATTCTTTCATTTTTCCCCATCAAAAATTCAAACTTTCCAGTTTCCTTGATCTCTCTGAATGAAAAGTTTGGTAGTCCAACAGTTCGTTTGATAGTAGTTAGTATGTCAACAAGTGAGTTATAAGTTCCTGTCATGATAGACAATTTTTCACCGTTATACGGACGAGAGATCACATTGGCTTCGGTAGCCCTTTTCTGGCTGTCTTCGTACCCTTTTAAGCTATATACTACCATGTCTCCATTTACAATATGCTCAATTTTTGTGGGGAAAATGATCTCACTGAGAGCTACTCTCCAGTCACCAGCGAGTTGAATTTCATCATTAAAAAAGTTTTGAAATGAACTGAGAGTGTTAGAGTCAAAAATTTCCATTGAAGCAGATTAAATAACATGCACAGTGAATTCATCAGTGAAACGGTTTTCACTAATTTTTCTCTACACGAACAAGCTGTAACTCTGGTTGATAAAATTTACCTTCAATTTTTTCACCGTTTGCATCAATAAGTGAATACGTTGGCGGATTGAAGGTTGCTAAGTTTTCTACTTCAAAAACTTCGTCGGTGAAAGATTGTTTATACCCTTTCCTGAAGGCTTCGTCTTTTTTGACAATTCTAACAAAATCTCCAACGTAAAATTTGGTTCTCTGAACCTTGATTGTTTGAGCACTCAACGAGACAAGTTGTGAAACATCCTTTTTAGTGACTTTATTTGGAGCAAGTTTGGTTACTCGGTTGACTCGTGAATTAAATGTTTTCACAAATTGATCCAGTTTATCTATGTAAGAGTATGTCCACTTTTCTTCAAGGTACTTGTAGATAATGTTTTTTTGTGACCGAATGTTCCGCTCTGCGAATGCAGACTTTTTTTCACTAAAAGTGCTGTATAAATGAATTCCTCGTTTGTTGCATAAGGTTTTGAAGGCTCCAAGAAACTCTGTACCATCATCAACCCACACTTTTTGTGGTTGCTTGTTTTTTATCATTTTTTTAAAGGCCGAGGTAGTTTCCGTTGCATACTTTGTTTTTAAGGGCTCCACACGAAGGTATCTGGAAAGGCAGTCGACCGAAACCAATAAATATTTAACATTTCTGTTGTATTTTGCTAGTTTATCCACATAAGCCAAGTCAACGGACAAAATTTCATTTATGTCTTTCACAATTACTTTAAGTCTGGGAAATCGTAAACGAATTGGGCGATACGTTGTAAAAGATGACTTGGTTTCCAAGTATGTCTTAACTTTACCAAATGATAATTTGCTTTGGGTTTTTAATCCCTTTGGGTTTCCAAACGATGCAGGTTCCTTCAAATACAGTTGGTCCAACGTTTTTTTCTCAGAAGAAGTAAGACCATTTTTGCTGTTTGGTCTCTCCTTCTGCCGTCTTTTTTCTGGTGCCCGTTTTTCGTTGGTTGGTAACTTGATAACCGCTTCCTGATTGTACTCGTGGGCTTGCAAAAATTTCTTCTCCGCTTTCGGATGCTTCCAAGATCTGTTTGGCATAGTTATTCGAAACTAAATGAGGTGGAAGATCGAGAGCTAATAATGCTCGAGAATATTTTTGAATGTCAATTTTCTTTGTTGACTGCTGTGTGTTATACAAAAAAGTTGACGCTTTTAAGCCAAGTGGTTGGTTATCAATATGAATGATACCACCTGGATCTTCAATGGATATTGTCGGTGATTCTAATATCTTGTTGAGAGTGATTTCTCCTCTTCCGATTTTATTTTTCTCCATCACTCCCAAATATCTCATTATTGACTGAAAGGTTGTAGTTGTACTTTTTTTGACAATAGGTTCAATTTCACTGTCATCACTCATCGGCTCCTCTTTTTCCTCATGATCTGTTTCAACATTTATGCTGGCTTCTGTCTGGACTGCTCCATCCTCTTTTTAACCTTTTTCCGGATTTTGTAACAAGTTTCCTTGAATGAGAGACAATTGCGTGGCTTTCTGTTTGTAGAAAGGATTGTCAAAAATTTTACTTTTTGCCGGTTGTGTTGACATGAACATTCTTTTGGGAATTAAGATAAATTCTTCAGTATACATTATCACTTCCTCAGATGAAGGTAACACGAGAGAGCAATACCTTTCAAAAGAACCGTGTTTTTAGCAAAAATCTGCCTTTTATTTTTTAAACTTGTTTGTTTAGATAAAAGTTTTTTAAATGAATTTTCATGACCTTGTTTTAATGTTTTCTTGACGGGAACGTTACCGTTGACAACATTAAGCAAACACTCGCAAAGAAAGTTAATAAAACTATTTGGTGCCGACTCGATTAGTTCTTTTGACTTTATGTCCGATGTCTCTAACATTCGCCGCAGCATAAAAAGCTCTTTCTCTCTCACTACTCAAATTGGTTATAACAGCTTTAGCTGGGGGAAGGTAAAAAACGGATGGTCCTGGTGGAACAATATTGGAGCAGTAACGTAAAACGTTCGATGTTTTTGGATCCAGATCGATCAGTAAATGACCAAAGGGTTGTTTGGTTGCTAGCTCGTAGCTATCTTCCAAAAATTGCGTATTATTAAGCTGTCGACCAATTAAACCAATCTGTTGAATGTCACGGGGTGATTTAAATAAAATGATGTGGGTTGTATTAAGATCAATAGTTCGTGACCGTTTACTTTGTTGAAATAAATTGTGTTTTACGTAAATTACACTAATGTGTTCGTGACGTCCTGCTGTAGCCAATTTCGAAAACACTTTGTCCATAAAAATCTCTTCACATGAATCGTCAAACACAAACAGACAGTTTTCGAGCTCCGATATCAAATCGAAGTTTGAAAATTTGGTAACCTGTATGTTTAATTTTGCCTCTAGTAACTTAAATATGGGTTGTTCATGTTGGTAGAAATAAAAAATCAAGAGGAACTTTGGAGAAAAAGTGTTTTCAAGTAACATTTTGAAAATAAGCTCTGTTTTTCCACAACATGACGGACCGCAAACGGCCATAAACAACCGGTCAGTTGTTGAAATGATTTTATTCATAATTTTGGGTTGGGAAGAGCGTATCCAACTGTACAAGAAAGAAGAGAAAACCAAAATGTAGACTCTTCACATTCAAGCTGGAAAAACACAAGTTTTACCAGAGAAACTATTATGAGAAAAATTATAATAAAAACTTGTGTAAAATAAACAACTTCTGATCGTGGTATCCTTGAATTACAAAACCTCCATGATCGTCTTTCATGATGATTATCATCAAACACTAAGTCAGTTATTGCCCCGCCTGTATCTAACTGATCCTCTGCTTTACTCATTTCAAAATAAGTTTTTTTAAAAAAGAGGTAAATTTGGTTATTTCATTATATAAATTTCATAAGATAATTATTGTGAGTTTTGATTATCATTGATAAAAGTAATGGTGTAGTTCGCATTTACTCTGTCAGAAAACAATTGACAGTTTTTCTCTGAAAACAATTGACTGTACGTTGTTCGTTTCAATTCTTCGTTGTTTTAATGTTTTCTTGACGGGAACGTTACCGTTGACAACATTATGCAAACACTCGCAAAGAAAGTTAATAAAACTATTTGGCGCCGACTTGATTAGTTCTTTTGACTTTATGTCCGATGTCTCTAACATTCGCGATGTCTCTCCATGATCGTCTTTCATGGTGATTATCATCAAACACTAAGTCGGTTATTGCCCCGCCTGTATCTAACTGATCCTCTGCTTTACTCATTTCAAAATAAGTTTTTTTTTAAAAAGAGGTAAATTTGGTAATTTCATTATACAAATTTCATAAGATACTTATTGTGAGTTTTGATTATCATTGATAAAAGTTATGGTGTAGTTCGCATTTACTCTGTCAGAAAACAATTGACAGTTTTTCTCTGAAAACAATTGACTGTACGTTGTTCTTTTCAATTCTTCGTCTTATTTCAGCAGGCTCTTATATATTTCAGTGACATCAGAACTGGTTCTGCACTTTTGGGCATAGGTAAAGGGGTTAGTTTCAGCTTTTGCATTTTCTCTTCCAAAGACATGTTACAATTGAAATTACTCCAAAAGTGAAAGGTATTTCTTGAAGGCTGCTATTTCAGCTCCAGTACAGACAATTTGCTGTTTCCTCAGTACAGTTTGACCACGACTGTCAATTTTTTCCTCTTTGACAAATGTAGCTGTTAATTGATTTTCATCCGCTGTACAACTGCAAACCACTAAATTTGGGGACAAGTTCACTTGAGGTAGAGAGGATGCTACTTTCTCGGACCGTCGATTCATTCGTTAGCCACAGGTAAAAAAGTGTAGCTTTTTTTCTTGCACAGTGTTGATTTCTTTGCCGCTTAGGACAGCTTAAAACATGTAAAGTACAAAATGGTATCTCGTGAAAAAATTTCAAATTTTCAATTTTTGGACATAATAAAATCTCTAAATTGATAACGTCCTTTTTGAGAAGTTTCTGAATAGTTTCTGTTTTTTCTGTTTCCTTCGCATAAAAAGTTGCCAAGGGAAATCGAAGTGCTATGCTATCAAAAATTTGTTGCAAATAACAATATGGATAATCTCCACTCTCCCAATTCAAATCATGGAGATATTTTGACACCCAACTGTATGATCGTCTCTCACTCGAAGACAGTATGTTGAATGAAGTTGGGGGTAAAAATGACTCAGTATCACAATAGTTTTCTGTCGAAACAGCTAGTTCTTTGATAATAAAACCCGACCTTTTATGTCGAAAGCCTTCAAAATCAAGAACAACTGGTCTTGATTTCAACATTTCAGCAAACTGAATAAATTGCTTTTAAAAGTCTTTACATATAGACAGAAGACAAGTCCTGTCACGTGACCAAGATACTCGTTTGTCACTGGACACGGTAGGACATACGAATAGCCCGGCCCTTTTTCACTATATTCAAAGACAAAACCTGAAGCGTCGTGAAGTATAGCATGCAACCTCAAAATTTTGTAAGACTTGAAATACTTGTCCAGAGACGAATTATCAAAACCAATCAGTCCACCATAGGGTCTCATTTCCATCGCAATATCCAAATCAAGATCAGGATCCAAGTACTGACATGTTGCCAAGAAATAAAGAAACCTTTCACCGTATTGAAAATAATCCTTTTTCAATTCCTTGTAAATTTCGTGAATAGCTTTCAAATCAACCGTCGCTATGGTTGTCATGGCAGAAAAATGAGTTTCAATGCCGCCTAATCCCCTTAATCCCTTTCCGTCTAGGATAACCCCCTATTATCCCATGTTTAAGTATCTAAAGATAACCCCCCCCCCCCCCCTCCTCTCTTGAGACAGTATTTACTTACTACTACTCACTCCTGCCTTTTTTCTGCGAAATGAAAGCCTAGACTTTTTTTAAAAATTACACGTGTTTCTAATTCTTCGAATTCTATATGTAAACGTAGTTAATGTTCTATAATAGTTTTCCATAAAAATGTGTGCCGTGTTAAATGGCAACGCTTACTAAAGAATTTTATTTCAAGACGACCAATAAAGCAGAGACAAACAGCGACGATAGTGTTGAGAATTTATTGCACAAAAAAGATCACTGCAAAAGACAACTGAAATACCTAATGAAAAATAAAAATGTCAATCTCTATAACAATCATAAATCGACACTTCTTTCAACTTCAGCGAGTTGTTCGGCCCAAAAAATCTCTTGTTTTGTATAAGATAACGATCCTGTGCTTTTTTCATAACAAATTACCTGGATTTAGGAGATTGGCATACGTGTTTAATATCCGGCGTAGATTCGATTTTTTGGGTTTGTAGTACATATTGTTGTATCGTATCTGTTCACAGCAATCGGCTTGTAGAAGAATTGCGATAAACAAAATTTGCTTTCTTTTCAATACATTTTTAGGTTGTTACCATTCGCGCTGTTGAAAATTAGAAAAACCCTTCTTGGAAAGAAATTTTTATATTCAACGTTTGACTGACAAAAAAAATTCCATAAGGATATCCGATTGTCGGGTAAATTATTGCTTCCATCTCTTAAAAAAATCAAATTATACCTTTTAGAAGAGTTAGTTCTAGCTGAATTGTTTCAAGTAGGCACAAGTCGAAACATCAACATTTGAATATAATTTTTAGCTGTAGAGATTGAGGAAAAAAATCTGCTAAAAATAAAAGCTTTGGCTAATAGAGAAAACGTAAATTAGTGACAATGAGTTTTCAAAATGTATCAGGTTTTTTCTGTCTTTGAACTCATAAAGGACAATGGAAACGAAGCGTGAAACGAAGTAATGTAACAAAAACCATTCAGCCACCACAGACAATTATGGACAGAAAGGTTACCAGATAGCCCACCTCTTGATACATTCCTCTCAAATCATTCAAAACTGCAACATTTTTTAACCATCATATAAAAAAAGTCGTCCAAAAATTGTTTTTTTTTAATCCACAACTGTCTTTACATACAAGATATCTATTGGACCATTTTTAAATGGTCTTTGAAAAGACCTTTTAAAAATGGTCCAGCAACGTATGAAAAGCAACGTCTGAATACCACTATCTTCCACTATACACGTAAAAGAAAAACAACATCTGAAAAGTTATACCTTAAATTTTAAAAAAAACATATGAGTGCCACTCATTCACTATTAATGCACGTTAATTGACACATTTTTTTACTTACAATCACTCCTAAACAAAAACAGTTGCCTCATTTTATGTAGTCGTTAACTCATTGAGTCCAGTTAAGCTGCTAGCTAAATCCATGAAACTTCTTAGCATACGGAAGGTTTGGGGCTCCTTACTCTCTACTTCCCCTTCGAGGACTAAACATGAAACCAAGTGATTCAGAAACAAATTCACGGTTCGTAAAAAAGATAATTCCTGCTCTGATACCATATATAGAAGAGGCTGTGAAAACATTTGGTAAAGAATAAAAAAACAAGGACTTTGAGATTGGTGGGGGCACTATGATCAGCGAAATTGCTTCTCAGATTTGCCTCCGGTCATGTCCCATCAGCCGGAAATCCGCTTCGTGCAACAGTGTTTATATTAAATTGAATCTTGAAATTATGAATGACTAATTCATGAGTAAACTACAAACAAGCATTAAAAAATGGAAATTGATTGGAAGATAAATTAAGACAATAAAATATTAGTAAATTAACTAACTACATCAACAACCTTACTATCATCACTACCAATATTAAAAATCTTTCTGGTTAAAGCAAACGCATGACAAAGTGTTTACAGATACAGAAATTTTGAAAATAAGTTGAACTGACTTTTGACCAATGTGATCAACCTGATGTTTAGTAGCAAAGATATATATTCTGTAACATAAAAGGCTTTGATTGATATATGGTTTTATCCCATTCTAGTTTTTATCGAAATTTATGATCTTTTTTAAATGCATCCTTATAATTATTTGTACAATCATTAGGATTCGTTCTGCATTCAGGATTAAACTCACTCCCTTTTTTAGATAAAACTTTCCGGCACATTCAAGACATTGAAAGTATTTACATATTGGTTTGGTCCATTAACATTATTATTTTCAAATGCAACTATAGAAAACTGTAGTCCTTCTAATTCAATTTCCATTCCGAGATCAAATAAGATGTTAGTTGCATCAGATAACTTCTTATAAAATGTCTTACGTTCATAAGAACTCAATTTGTTGTGTTCTTTAATGCTTTTGGTACTATTTTTCGATTATTGTACTAAGATCAAATAAAAGTTCACATCAAGATATATCTCTTATTTCTTTATTACTGTCATTGGCTTATTTTCAGGGCTATAACATTATCTTCAAGAGCTTGTATTGATTATACCTGTGTACCATTGTCTTCATACTTGAACTGATTTTTTTGTAAATTTAAGGTTTTAATCATAGGCCAAAATAGTTCTTGCATGTTACCAGGCTAATTTTTTGTCCTATTTTATCCTTCAATCTATTTCTGATGGTCTCTTTTTCTCGTTTGCTTAATTCTATTAATGTTTGCAGTTTGCTCATATTATATTTTATCATACTATAATGATTTAAATCATTACTAAAACGGATCCGCGAAGTGGGCTCCCCGCGGATTAAAATGGACCCCAAGTTCATCTGAGAAGCAGTTTCACTGATCACAGTGCTAGCAACAATCTCAAGGTGGGGTTATCGACAAAATGACCATCACAGTGTGTTGCGCATATGGCATCACACCAATGATCAACCTTTTAAAAAAAAGAGAATTTGGTTTTTGAATCACTTGGTTTCATAGTTTATCCATCAAATCAGGTGACTTTGAGATGAAGGAACACCAAATCTCCGGTCTGCTAAACAGATGCTTGGATTTGCCTGACAGCTTAACTTGATTCAATTAATTAATCACCTCGACAAGACATTGAGACAAGAATTTTTTGTTTTAGATTGATTATGTATGAAAAGTTGTGTTTAGTTAAGTGTATTATTAGTGAATGAGTGGTATGCAGATGTTGTGTTTATTTAGGATATTGCTTATCTGATGTTGTGTTTATTTTATGAGTATGGTGGATAACTAGTTGTATTCAAATGCTACTCTATTGCCGTTCAGTCTTTGTTTGTCAATGCTGGTTAGAAAGCTCTCTTGTATACAACTAAGTACTGTCATTTTTCTATTAATGAAGTCAAAAATAACATTACAATAATCCTTTCTCAATGGAACACTTTTTTGGTATAAAAAACTCCGCGGAAGTTGATAGTGTAGTATACCAGCACTGAATCAGTCTAACGACAATCTGTTATTTGTACATGGCCAAAATTCTTTTCTTGTCCCATTTTTTACTGGCAAGTCTTAGTTTTTGGGTAATGTTTACTGTTTGAAAAAAAGTAAATGTTAAACGCCCTCTGAGTGAACTAAAGCACGAAATTTTTATTGTAATGAGGATAAATTGCCCTTTAATAAACTTAAAATAATCTTGGTATTCAATACTTAGTGCTTTTTCTATTCATTTTTGATGTATGCTGGTTCAGTGCGGAGACAAAAACAAGGGCTGATTACGGAATTATTTATGATTTTTAGCGTTTACAAAATGTTGATTCCTGTTTCTAAAATTACTTAATTCAAGCTGGACGAACTTTTGTTTTTTATTTTGATTTTCACAGTCAACAACTTGGGATATTATTGAAAAAGTTTGTATTGCAAAACTAGTCAGCATAATTTTTCCGTTCAATTACGTTTTATTATTCTACCATTGTTAAACGAATTTGACAGGAAAAAATGGGGTTGCTAATGATTGAAAAGCTTTATTCGCACTTACTCACTTTTTTTTTACCACTTTCATTCAAGCGCAAACATTTAATGATAGTGTTCCCCTCAACTTTCACTGAGTGTGTATTTCGAAAGTCCGCATCCTTTAGTAACCCGGGTTGAAGTTTCTTTGATTTCTTATAAGGATCACAAAAGATTTCTTACTGTCCAAAATTGGTTTCATAGTACAATTCAAGTATGAACGAAGGATAACATATATGATCCTTGTATGATTACCAAGAAAGCATAATCATCCAAGTATTCATACGAAGAGTCATGCATCTCTTTTCTCATTGCGCCTTTCTTCATTTTTATAGATAAAGCTTCATTTATTTGAATGCCCCTGCATCATTTTGAGTTCAGCCAAAAGACCCTGCTGTGGAATTCTTAAGGCATAATTGGTCGCTAAAGCAAACATCAAGTCGATCTTATATATAAAAATTTTCAATCTCCCTCACGCCAACTCCTGCAGTCAACTTTGAAACCATTTTCTAATTATACATAGAATCCAAAGTTTTTGTTTTAGCTAACCCAAATATATGTACTGCACATAAGATATATTATATTTATATGCACTCTAGCTACATCATGTGAAAATTTTTTGGCATTATTCGATTCCATAGAATATTATATAGTTTTTCAGCTGTCAGTTTTTTGGATGATGCTAACGTGATTTCCAAGAAAACATTTATGACCTTTTGTTTACTCCTAAGCAATCATACAAATCATTTATGACCGATTACTAAGACTTATATATGACTTTATACGATTACTTAAAATCATATATGACATAGCATGAAATAAAAGAAGATTGTTGGATCGTGTACCCGGGAATGCGTAAGATGAGCAAGATTTATTCATAGTGCAATTTTACTTAGGAAGTTTTAGCTTTTTCTTAAGGGTGGTCAGTAACAATTTTTGTCCCTAGCTTTTTTGGCGGCTATGAAACATTTTTCTGGAGTCGATACAGATTTGTGGAATCAATTGATACTAGTATAAACCAAGGATCGCATACTTAGGGCCAGTGAATTCAACTTTTTGAACTCGAATACAACTTTTTGTCGCTCAATTCGAATTCAACTTTTGTCCCTCATTTCAAATCTTCAAAGCTCCCTGATCAAAGAGAAGGTAGAAGATTTCCATAATTTTTTTGTGACCTAAACCAATAATTATCAACCGGATTAAACGCCACAGCCAAAAGAACATGAAATACCTTACTCAACTTCGAAATATAATTAAAAAAAAACTGTTTAAAATAGAAAAGAATATAAAAATTTAATTTCTAGTTAATTGTCTTTGTATTTGGGTAACCATTGACTGTTGATGATGTATTGTTTACAAATACGAGACCCAGTTATGTGAAATTGATATCTGTCTAAAGAGTAAATACTACTGGAAGTTCTCGTATAATTATAATATCTGTAATCGTTTCAAAATATGCATGTCGATTGAAAGTTGCAACTAGTGTAATTCAGAACAATAGTATACTATTTTTCGTTGGGCATATGAATTATCTATTGAGTGGTTTCAGAAAGTAGGATTTCAGCCATTTTTGAATCTTTTAACCCGAAACCACAAAAGAGCAACGGCTTCAATTGAATCTTCTAGTGAAATTTTTTTGTAAATCATTGGAATAGTTAGCAGTTGATTTATTTGCAGTTTCGTTATTGAAATTAGACCATGTGTAGTTATAAGTTCGCGTACCTATGGCTTAGAGACAATCAATTCTTATTGAAAACAATTTCGAAGATTTTTCAAGTTTATTATTCATTCGGAAGAATTTCAGAACCAACTGTGAAGTGATTTTTGAATTTTCCTGAATCAGAGCAAAATTCAGAGAACATGTTCAGTATTCAGCTGAATCAGAAGATAAAAAAGAAAGAATAATTGAATAAGCTCTTAATCAGACAAAATCAATGCAAAATTTGACCTGAATTAGGCTCTGACTCAGTTCTGATTTTGGTTTAGAGTTCGTTACGGGATTGTTTAGTTGTCCATCTTACTCTTGTAAAATAAGTTTGATTATATAAAGGCCCTCTTCCTCTTCACCCTTGGTACGTTTCCTATCGAAACGTTTGTTGAGCAGATCATTTGCATTGTTTGCTATTAGTCGTCCCTCTGGCTTATAACACTTTCCGTTATCGTAGAGATAAATTCCAGCAAGACACACATATTCATCGTCTTTGAGCAGGACAACTGGGTTTCCAGTATCACCTGAAACTTTATGCTTCTGGGTTCCGCTACAAGCCAGCCCCTTACCCAAGTATTTTGTCTTTTTTTGCTTCTTAGCTTCTTAGAGGGGAACTGTATAAGTAATATAGATTTAGATTTCTAGATAAGGCATTGACCACTTTCTTGGGATAATTTTGGCGACATTTTTTTTGCGAAAAGTTGGATTAACTTCAAGCACGTTTTAAATTGCAGTGAATGAATATGAACAGCTCTGAGTTGGTGCTAAAGCAGGCAAAAAACACCCTAGCGTCTGTTCGATACGGCGCTTAAACGAATAATAAAAAACAAACTCTTCTAATTATAATTGTACTAAAAACAAATTTCTTATTATAACAAAAGTGCACCATGTGGTCCATTTTACCTCCGTAATTCCAAAAAACGTATCTTTATAAATGCTAATAGGGCTTTACAGTATGCCAGACAAAAATTTTGTGGTTTTATGAAATTTGTTTATATGGTATTTTCTTTTTCTTTTCTAAATTAATTCTTTTGCAGCACAGTTTCCTTGTATAAGTTTCCTTGACTAAATCAACCCATGGATTATAATATTCTTTTTGCTAGCGGTGAAACTCCTACAGTTGCCAACTGAAATTTTAGAAGTGAATTCATAAATAGAAAAAAAATTTTTGTGATTTTTTTAATAACCCGGAGGTTGGTGGCAGAGTAATGAAGCGCTGAGTAAGTCTAGAGATAATCTGTTTTTAAGGATAGTCAGTACTCTGTTCATGTCCCAATTTACAAAACCGATCTTGATTTTCGAGTGAAACTTACTGCATGAAATACAATATGCTGAGCTTAACTCCCGCCAACAAGGTGCTTTATATGCGATTCGAACGTGCGCGTGGGTAATTGTAACATTTAATTTACGGAGCAAGTCGTAATAACTAAGTTAAATGGGCATTGTGTTAAATGCCTACAAACTAGCTTTTATATATATATATATATATATATATATATATATATACATATATATATATATATATATATATATATATATTATATATATATAGTGTATAGTACTATCGTAATTACCAGTAAAAAGCTACAAAAGTATGGCATTATTCTGCGCAGAATTCTTTTTGAGGTATGATAAATTTTCAGAAGGAACAGGATAAGTTCAGCTTGAACTAACTCCTTGATCTCAATATAATCATAAAGCAGAAGAATTGCACATAAAGAGACTTAAACTATTCTGGAGATGCAATATTCATAACTGATTTACTATTTTTTAATTGAAATGTGCTGGTTCAGCGTTGAAAATGCCCTGAAACCCAAATCCTTGAAATTTTCAACCTTTAACGTCAGAGTTTGCAAACAGTTAGAACAGTTTGGCAACATTTATAAGCTGGTTACAAATTAAAGCATAAAAATTTTTAAAAATATTTGTAAACTTGGGCAAAAACTTGAAAACAAATTGCGTCGTTTACCAAAAAAGCATGATTTTCACCATTATTTTTGAACTTGACTATAAATTTTGCACTTAAAACGATAAAAAAGTTTTTACTAACAAACAATACGTTATAGTGAACTATACTTTAGAGCTGTTTTCACTCAAAATTGTACAACTGAGCGAAAACCAATGGGGATCAAGAAATGACTTTTAAAAAATCCGGTTATGACGGATTCTGTAAATCAGCTCCTGTTGATATATTTCCGTTGTAGTTTTTAAATACCTGGAATGAAGATAAATTTTCATTATGTTGTCTACAATTTCTAAATTGGTAGATTGAGCGCCACTAAACCGATAGTGATTGCTATTAAAGGCTACCTTTGTATCATTGGTGCTTCTTTGGTCTCGAATCATTTTTAATAGATTACTTATAAGGCCTGTCGAAAAAGAATTAATCCTTCGGTTTCACTATGAATGCAAACATGAATTTCAGGGAAGTTGATAATATGTTTGCATAAAATTGAAGAGTAAAAGCTTGCTGTTAGATTTTTTTGAGCTATATGGAGAATTAGAGCATGAACTTCAAGTACTGATCGTCGATTAATGGAGCGGCAAAAGAAGTTGTTTTTCTTCAATAGTTTTTTTGTCCAAGCAAGGGCCTGCATGTTTATTTGATGAGATTCTTGTTTCCCAGGTTGAGGTCCAGCGCCAAAATTTGTTCTGAATAGATTTTCCAGACCAAAGAAATCTCTGATTAGACTTTCCAGGTGGAAATTAATACTTATCGGATTTACAGAACCGACTTACCTCTGATCAGACTTTCCAGGACACAGAGGGTCTCCGATCAGACTTTTCAGACCAAAGTTTTCTGATCAGACTATTTTCAGACCATGGTAAAGACTCAAATTCAGACCATTGCCTAGACCTTAATCAAACTAAGCATTAACTTCAAGCACTTTCTAAAGTGCAGTGAATGAAAATGAACAGCTCTAAATTGGTGCTAAAGCAGGCAAAACACCCTAGCCTCTGTTCGGTACGGCGCTTAAACGAATAATAAAAAATAAACACTTCTAATTATAATTGTACTGAAAACAAATTTCTTATTATAACAAAAGAGCACCATGTGGTCCATTTTACCTCCGTATTTCCAAAAAGCGTATCTTTGAAAATGCAAATAGGGCTTCATAGTATGCCAGACAAAAATTTTGTGGTTTTATGACTTTTGTTTATATGGTATTTTATTTTTCTTTTCCAAATTAATTCCTTTGCAGCACAGTTTCCTCGTATAAGTTGAACTAGATCAACCCATGGATTTTAATATTCCTTTTGCTAGCGGTGAAATTCCTACAGTTGGCAATTGAAATTTTAGAAGTGAATTCATAAATAGAAAAAAGTTCTTGTGATTTTTTTTAATAACCCGGAGGTTGGTGGAAGAGTAAATCAGCGCTGAGTCAGTCTAGAGATATTATGTTTCAAAGGATAGTCAGTACTCTGTTCATGTCCCAATTTACAAAACCGGTCTTGATTTTCGAGTGAAACTTACTGCATGAAATACAATATTCTGAGCTTAACTCCCGCCAACAAGGTTTGCTTTCTATGCGATTCGAACATGCGCGTGGGTAATTGTAACATTTAATTTACGTAGCAAGTCGTAATCACTAAGTTAAATGGGCGTTGTGTTAAATGCCTACAAACTAGCTTTTATATATATATATATATATATATATATATAAATATATATATATATTTATATATATATATATATATATATATATATATATATATATATATATATAGTGTATAGTATTCTAGTAATTACCAGTTATAAGCTACAAAATTATGACATTATTCTGCGCAGAATTTTTTTTGAGGTATGAGTAATTTTCAGAATGAACAGGATAAGTTTAGCTTGAACTAATTCCTTGATCTCAATATAATCATAAAGCAGAACAATTGCACATGAAGAGACTTAAAAAAATTCTGGAGATGCAATATTCAGAACTGATATACTATTTTTTAATTGAAATGTGCTGGTTCAGCGTTGAAATGCCCTGAAACCCAAATCCTTGAAATTTTCAACCTTTAACGTCAGAGTTTGCAAATAGTTTAGAAATGTTTGGCAACATTTATAAGCTGGTTATAAATTAAAGCAAAAAATTTTTAAAAAATATTTATAAGCTTGGGCAAAAACTTGGAAACAAATTGTGTCGTTTATTTAAAAAAGCATCATTTTCACCATTATTTTCGGACTTGTCTATAAATTTTGCACTTAATTGTCCTTAATTTTTAACAATGGCATTGCGACAAATGAATGATAAAAAAAAAGTTTTTACTAACAAACAATACGTTATAGTGAACTACACTTTAGAGTTGTTTTCAAATGAGCGAAATAGTAATAAAAATCAATGGGGATCAGGAAATGACTTTTACAAAGTCGGGTTATGACGGATTATGTAAATCAGCTCCTGTTGATAAATTTTGCGTTGTAGTTTTCATTTACCTGGAATGAAGACAAATTTTTATTACGTTGTCTACAAACTCTAAATTGGTAGATTGAGCACCACTAAACCGATAGTGATTGCCAGTAAAGGCTACCTTTGAATCATTGATACTTCATTTGTCTCGAATCATTTTTAAAAGATTACATAAAAGGCCTGTCGCAGAAGAATTAATCCTTCGGTTTCACTATGAATGCAAACATGAATTTCAGGGAAAATGATAATACGTTTGCATGAAATTGAAGAATTGAAGGTTGCTGATAGAGCTATCTGAAGAATTAAAGCATGAACTTCGATTACTGGTCGTCGATTAATGGAGCGGCAAAAATAAGTTGTTTTTCTTCAATAGTTTTTTTGTCCAAGCAAGGGCTTGCATTTTTTTGATGAGTTTCTTGTTTCCCAGGTTGAGGTCCGGAGCCAAAATTTTGACTGATTAGACTTTCCCGGCGGAAAATAATACTGATCAGACTTTCCCGAACCGACTTACCTCCGATCCGACATTTCGGACCCAAAGGCTTTCTGATCAGACCATTTTCAGACCTTGGTCAAGATTCAAATTCAGACCATTGCCTAGACCTTAATCAAACTACGATCAGACTCAAGTGCGCTCGAAGAGGTTATGATCAGACACAGTTGCGCTCGAAGCATTTATGGTCAGACTCAGTTGCCCTTGCATCCATTTAAGATCAAACTGAAGCGCACTCGAAGCTGGTTCTGAACAGACTCGAGTGCGCTCAAAATAATCTGCTCAGAGAATGATTTTAAATATGAACATATCTCTTAATTTTGCTATAATATATTCATTTCATAGAAACTGATGTTTGCAGTATTTAAATCATCTAAGGAAAAACCAATTACAAAAGTAATGCTAAAGAAAACAAAACCCAACTGTTGAGAACAATTTATATTTAGTATACCGTTTAGTGTATATTTCTGACTCAATGGATGAGTTTAGACAGCTTTCCATAAGAAACATCGCTGTCTCCAGTTATTCAAAATTTCCTCTGAAGGGACGGGCCTTTACTATCAGCTGGCCTCCTTTTTCTGATCAGGCCTACCGGACTTTAGATGGGTCTGTGATCGAAACACTACTGTTTTGTTGCCTCTTGGCAGAGGCAACATCTCTCAATAAAAAAAGAACAACAAAATGAAAAAAAATCAGGCGCTCAAAATGGTAACTGATCAGCACCAATTGGGTTCGAAAACATTTCTGATCAGAACCCATTGCGCTCGAACCGTTTGTGATCAGATTCAAGTGCACTCAGATGCGCTGATGATCAGACTTTTTGGACCAAATTTACTTCTGACCAGACCAATTCCAGATCATGGTCCAGACTGTTGTGCGCTCGAATTTCCGTCCAGATCTTGTAATTTCGGTCTGGGAACATATGGGTGAGCGCTCGATTAGGTCTGATCATAAAGCAATAAGGGTCTGCACCTCAACCGGGGTTCCTTTTTCTCAACACGAGACATAAAAATGATGAGACTTATCGTGAAACCTCTGTTTAAATATTTTCATGTGTTTGTTGATTTTTTGAAGTCAATCGCCGGCTTCAGTGAACAGCTATGCTGAAGAAATCAATTAATGCGCCAATTTGCATACAAAAACTGCTATTCTATCATCAAGAGAAAGGCACCTATGTCTGACGTTTAAATTTTGACGGTATTATTTGATTTTTTCAAAGAGTGATTTGATCTTTCTTCCCGAGATTTACATTCCCGAGACAGAACTTAATCTTATAAGATCTCACAACTCTCTTCCAACTAAATTTAGTAGAAATGATTAGATACTCAAAATATTCCTTGTCAAAACAGTATTTTTTTCGAAACCAAATCAGCTTTGCCATCTTTTTGTTTCAATTCAAAGGTTTTGATTAATTCTTTTAAAAGTTTGAAAAATTTGTTATTTGTTTGGTTTTGAGGAAGAAATCTTCATCAATACTGTATATTGTAATAAAAGCAACCTCTAGCAAAGCCTATTCGTTGTTTTATCGCAGAGTTCAACGCCTGCTCTAATCTGGTTTTTAATTCAAATTCATTTTTGAAAAAAAAACATCTTAAGTTTTTTTTAACCGAAAAGCAATATTTCGGTCGTTTCAGGAATCACAAAAAAAGTAATCTATTCAAAGGAATTTGCGCAGTTTTTTTGTTTATATGGCTGTCATGTTGATAAAGTTTAGCGAATTATGCACCAATGGTTCCGAATCCGCAGTTTGTTCAGTTCGTAATATCCCTTTAACTGATTTTTGATGTTTTCTGTGCAAAAAAAAAACAAAAGTACCCTAAACAGATAGCTGATTCAAATTCTCCCTATCTAGTTTTTACCCTAGAGAGCCCTTGGTAAAAACAATTTACATCAAATCAACTTTTTCCTCTTTTGAGCATTTTTACCTACTTCGGATAACGGTTTTTCTTCGAATTTCTATACAACCAAAATACATCTTTACCCACGGTTGGGAAAAGGTTTACCAACCGTGAATAAAGGTGTTGTGGCCGCGGTAGCTAATTACTAAGCCACAGTAACCCGAATATAGCTTGATTCAACGGTTTGGAAATTGGTGTTACTGGTTTACTGTCACAGAACCTCAAATTTTGAGTAAAAAACTGTTGTAAACGGCGCTAATTATCAAAATTCTCTTCCAACTAAATTTAGTAGTCATGTATAGACTTTCAAAATATTCCTTGTGAAGACAGTCTTTTTTTCTTCAAAATTAATTCAGCTGCACTATCAATATTTTTTGTCAACACATAATCTATTGGTTTTTTTTGTTTCTTTTTTTAAAGTTTGAAAAAAATGTTTCTATTTATGTAATGTTTGAATCTAAAAGAAAAAAGCAAAACATTTAAAAATATTTATTCAAAAAAGTATCAGACAGATACTAGCACAAAGGAGTACAACAAATTCTAACGAGAGAAGAAATAGCGTAATCACAGATTAAGAAAACCAGAACTGAAGGCTTTCGTGAGCTCGCGCGTTGCAAAAAACGACCTTTCATGCGCGCTTTTTTTCAGCACTCTTTTTTTTGTTGGTTTGGCTTCTCCGAACACACTTAGGGCACGCAATTTCTCTTCTGGTGTGCTTCTTATAGTCTGATAGGTTCTATGGTAGGGGCTTGGCTGCGCCCCAATTTTGCTTGCGTCAACATAGGCTAGAGACTTTTTGCGCTGGCTTCCTCCACTCCCACTTAAATGATTGGCGCAGGCCTTAGGTGTTGTTTTGCTGGGCTTAGATGTTGCCCTTTTCTGCTTTGGCTTCCTAGGATTTTTTGGGAAGGGTGTATCCATGCACCTTTGTGCATGGAACTTTTTTTGATGTTCTATGTTCCTCAATTTTTTCTTCTGTTAAAGAATTGGGACACAACAATAACAAGGAGCGGACTTCCGGTGTTGAAAAGGAACAAAGAAGAAAGCAAAGGAAAGTTCAAAAAGAAAAAGAAAAAAAGAAAAAGAAACAAATGATTTCAAACGAAGAAAAAGCAACAGCGCAAAGAACTTCTCTGGTTTTTTTATTGAGATATATTGATAATATGATGCCTTTGTTTTTCTTTTGATGACTCTTTTGTTTTTTATTCAATTCTTAACCTTGCCGAAAATTTTTGCACAATAGGATAAATTTTAGGACGTTTTGTCGGTATGTGTTCCTACACCGTTTTCGGCTATTGTTAGGCGCTTTTTACTAGATTTCTACAAGGCTATTGTTCAAATAAAATCTTGCAACCTCTGGTAAAAAAAATTAATCTTCTAAGATTCTTGTACCAAAACCTTGTAAAAATCTTGTACGAGAAAGATAATCTTGTGAGAATCTTGTAAAAATCTTGTAAGAAAAAACTAACCGTGTAAGATCTTGTAAGGTTCTTGTAAGAATCTTGTAAGCTTTAAGAACGTTTTGTAAGAATTTTGCAAGAATCTTGCAAAATCGTACAAGGTTAACGTCTGTTTTTGACTCGGGTTGTCTTAAATTGAGCATAGAGTCCCGTGATTCATAAGGTTTCATTTTCACGCGGTTTAGACAAAGTCGGACAGTAAGATGTGAAATCTTTAACATAGCCGACAGATTGCAGAAAACAGCCGCAATAGACGCTTTTTGCCTTCCATGGATTGGAACAACTAAAGAAACAAGATAGACTGATCGACCACCAGCCCTTTTATTGACCAAAAGACTTCTTGGGTTGGATTCGGACTGTCCATCCTCAGATACATAGGGTCGATAAGGAAAAGCCCTGAACAAGTTATTTCTTAAAATGTTCTCCAAATGTTCTTAAAATTTAAAGATCCATAAGTGAGTTCAGATGTCATTTTTTTTAGTGAGGTAAGTCTTGCAATTGTATTAAAATCAGAAATGAAGTCACGCACACAAATTTCAACTGCAAAGCAACAGAAGTCTGAAGAATCATCGATGGAGACGACGAAAAAAACATAGCAGGACAAATTCTGACGTACAATTCAAAGAAGTTTCATTGAATAAACAAACAACTAGAACTAGAACGCACTATTAATTGGGAAAACCAGTTCCAAACAAAATTAGATTAAAAAAAAAACTAAAAAAAAAACAGAAAATCAATATTAAAGGCCGCAGTTGAACAAAAAACTACTAGCGAGAAATCGAAATTTGGTTCAAACAAAAAACTAGAACTAGAATAAAATATAAATGGATAGGGAAAACCGTTTGGAAAATCCTATCCTATCCAAAAATTGGAAAAACAGTTAAAATCAAAGTGAAATTGCTGCATTTGAACGAAAAACCACTAGCGAGAAAGCGAATTTTTGTTCAAACACCGTTTTCTCACTCTACTTTAAAGTTAGAGTAAAATAGATTCACGCCCCAAAACCACTCGCTTCTTCACTCCACTTGCTGTTTCGGCGTGACCAAAATCACTAGTCCAATTTGATTTCAAAACTCATGAAAATGTGTGAACAGATCTTAAAAAGAAAGACAGCGCCCCAATACGTTTCAATTTCTCTGAATTGTAAAAATGCCTTCAAATGTAAAAAAAGCCGCCATCGCTTCGTGTCCATTAAATGTAAATTACACAACAGTTTTCTAGACAAGTTCAACAGTTCAATTTTTTTAACTAGCAATATAATGGTTTAATACAAACCTTTGTTATCAAAGTTTGATTCGGAATCAAAAACTTTTGCTCATTAAAAGTTCAAACAAGGAAGTGTTTTTTTTTGTTGAAGAAATCTTCATTCTTCTCAATCGTTCTCTATAACATCAGTCTTGTTCTCCTTAATTTTCAGAATTCTTCTCTTTTCAATCTTCATTGAACTCTTGAAAATTATTTACGTTCTCCCCGCTCGTTGGGTGAGACAATACTTACAAAAACGAAGGTCCCCTCTCATTGGATGACACCTCTAAAATGACTCCACTCTTCTTGGAGTTCACAATGGTTGCAAAAAATAGAATTTGGCCAAAAACATTGCAAAAGTCGGGGTTACGGGACTCGTCTTAGTAAGACATTTCAATTGTCTTGAATTGGTTACTGAATGTTGTCCTAATGTATCGACTGTTACCTGAATTTTGATTTTCCCAGGACAGAATCTCTGAATCTTCTCTACTTTGAGACTATCATTTTGAGTAAGAATTACCTTCTTTTAGACTTGAAATTTAAAATTTAATTCAGAAGCCTTTTCTTTTTTCAGAGTGTGCTTCCGAGATGATTTTCTCCTTCATGAGCTCTCGTCGCATATCTCTGTTATTTGTATTCAATAAAATAGTATCGTAAATCGTTGTTATATTCTGTGTTATGTTGTTATATTCTTCAGGTTGTGAATCTATCGGAAGTGATGTTTCTCGAACTAGTGGTTATACGTTTCCATAATTAAAGCAAACCTTTAGTTCCGTATCATTAAGGGTACTGGGCGAGGATCATTATGTGTCACGAGCGTTTATTTATTCGACACTTTCTCTTCTGAGATTCCCAAATCAAGGTGACATCATCTGGACAAGGGTCTGATTTCGAGTTGATTTGTGGTCACCTCCGTCGGAGAAGGTCTCATCAGAGAGCGTTCAGCGCAGACGAAGTTTTGAGCGCCTATCAGTCTGATCACAGTTTACCTTGGCCTGTGTTGGTTTGATCAGAGAACAAAATTAAAATATATGCCTCCCAGGTACTGGAGCCATCTTTTCACATAGTAGCATAACCACGCGCTGTTTAACAACACGCAGTTATTTTGTCTGGGATATCGTGGAATACATGAAAAGGAGGGATCCAATGAAAATTGAGAAGGATTCACCTTTATATGTGCAACTTTTAGATCCGTCCATACACATTAGCTGGGCATCTGGTGCCAAAAAGACCTTCCAATCCGTCCATTTTTGTAAAGCCAGATGACACTCTGTCTCGTACACATCCATGTACTGAAAAAACCCGATATATATATTGTTTAGAGAAAAAAGTTTTTTCCACTGGAGAGGGAGAGGATTAAGAGAAAATTTTGCGCTGGAAAAAATATTCAAAATGAAGTATAATTAAAAA
>NW_027450852.1:0-20565 GCF_964194025.1 Convolutriloba macropyga
TAGCTTGAGTTAGCTTGAGTTAGCTTTAGCTAGCTTGAGTTAGCTTGAACTAGCTTGAGTTAGCTTGAGCTAGCTTGAGTTAGCTTGAGTTAGCTTGAGTTAGCTTTAGCTAGCTTGAGTTAGCTTGAACTAGCTTGAGTTAGCTTGAGCTAGCTTGAGTTAGCTTGAGTTAGCTTGAGTTAGCTTTAGCTAGCTTGAGTTTAGCTTGAACTAGCTTGAGTTAGCTTGAGTTAGCTTGAGTTAGCTTGAGTTAGCTTGTCTTAGCTTTAGCTAGCTTGAGCTAGCTTGAACTAGCTTTAGCTACCTTGAGTTAGCTTGAGTTAGCTCGGGTTAGCTTGAGTTAGCTTGAGTTAGCTTGAGTTAGCTTGAGCTAGCTTGAGTTAGCTTGAGTTAGCTTGAGTTAGCTTTAGCTAGCTTGAGTTAGCTTGAACTAGCTTGAGTTAGCTTGAGCTAGCTTGAGTTAGCTTGAGTTAGCTTGAGTTAGCTTTAGCTAGCTTGAGTTAGCTTGAACTAGCTTGAGTTAGCTTGAGTTAGCTTGAGTTAGCTTGAGTTAGCTTGTCTTAGCTTTAGCTAGCTTGAGCTAGCTTGAACTAGCTTTAGCTACCTTGAGTTAGCTTGAGTTAGCTCGGGTTAGCTTGAGTTAGCTTGAGTTAGCTTGAGTTAGCTTTAGCTAGCTTGAGTTAGCTTGAGTTAGCTTGAGTTAGCTTGAACTAGCTTGAGTTAGCTTGAGTTAGCTTGAGTTAGCTTGAGTTAGCTTGAGTTAGCTTGAGTTAGCTTGTCTTAGCTTTAGCTAGCTTGAGTTAGCTTGAACTAGCTTTAGCTACCTTGAGTTAGCTTGAGTTAGCTCGGGTTAGCTTGAGTTAGCTTGAGTTAGCTTGAGTTAGCTTTAGCTAGCTTGAGTTAGCTTGAGTTAGCTTGAGTTAGCTTGAGTTAGCTTGAATTAGCTTGAGTTAGCTTGAGTTAGCTTTAGCTAGCTTGGGTTAGCTTGAGCTAGCTTGAGTTAGCTCGGGTTAGCTTGAGTTAGCTTGAGTTAGCTTTAGCTAGCTTGAGTTAGCTTGAGTTAGCTTGAGTTAGCTTGAGTTAGCTTTAGCTAGCTTGAGTTAGCTTGAACTAGCTTGAGTTAGCTTGAGCTAGCTTGAGTTAGCTTGAGTTAGCTTGAGTTAGCTTTAGCTAGCTTGAGTTAGCTTGAACTAGCTTTAGTTAGCTTGAGTTAGCTTGAGTTAGCTTGAGTTAGCTTGAGTTAGCTTGTCTTAGCTTTAGCTAGCTTGAGTTAGCTTGAACTAGCTTTAGCTACCTTGAGTTAGCTTGAGTTAGCTCGGGTTAGCTTGAGTTAGCTTGAGTTAGCTTGAGTTAGCTTTAGCTAGCTTGAGTTAGCTTGAGTTAGCTTGAGTTAGCTTGAGTTAGCTTGAGTTAGCTTGAGTTAGCTTGTCTTAGCTTTAGCTAGCTTGAGTTAGCTTGAACTAGCTTTAGCTACCTTGAGTTAGCTTGAGTTAGCTCGGGTTAGCTTGAGTTAGCTTGAGTTAGCTTGAGTTAGCTTTAGCTAGCTTGAGTTAGCTTGAGTTAGCTTGAGTTAGCTTGAGTTAGCTTGAATTAGCTTGAGTTAGCTTGAGTTAGCTTTAGCTAGCTTGGGTTAGCTTGAGCTAGCTTGAGTTAGCTCGGGTTAGCTTGAGTTAGCTTGAGTTAGCTTTAGCTAGCTTGAGTTAGCTTGAGTTAGCTTGAGTTAGCTTGAGTTAGCTTTAGCTAGCTTGAGTTAGCTTGAACTAGCTTGAGTTAGCTTGAGCTAGCTTGAGTTAGCTTGAGTTAGCTTGAGTTAGCTTTAGCTAGCTTGAGTTAGCTTGAACTAGCTTTAGTTAGCTTGAGTTAGCTTGAGTTAGCTTTAGCTAGCTTGGGTTAGCTTGAGCTAGCTTGAGTTAGCTCGGGTTAGCTTGAGTTAGCTTGAGTTAGCTTTAGCTAGCTTGAGTTAGCTTGAGTTAGCTTGAGTTAGCTTGAGTTAGCTTTAGCTAGCTTGAGTTAGCTTGAACTAGCTTGAGTTAGCTTGAGCTAGCTTGAGTTAGCTTGAGTTAGCTTGAGTTAGCTTTAGCTAGCTTGAGTTAGCTTGAACTAGCTTTAGTTAGCTTGAGTTAGCTTGAGTTAGCTTGAGTTAGCTTGAGTTAGCTTGTCTTAGCTTTAGCTAGCTTGAGTTAGCTTGAACTAGCTTTAGCTACCTTGAGTTAGCTTGAGTTAGCTCGGGTTAGCTTGAGTTAGCTTGAGTTAGCTTGAGTTAGCTTTAGCTAGCTTGAGTTAGCTTGAGTTAGCTTGAGTTAGCTTGAGTTAGCTTGAGTTAGCTTGAGTTAGCTTGTCTTAGCTTTAGCTAGCTTGAGTTAGCTTGAACTAGCTTTAGCTACCTTGAGTTAGCTTGAGTTAGCTCGGGTTAGCTTGAGTTAGCTTGAGTTAGCTTGAGTTAGCTTTAGCTAGCTTGAGTTAGCTTGAGTTAGCTTGAGTTAGCTTGAGTTAGCTTGAATTAGCTTGAGTTAGCTTGAGTTAGCTTTAGCTAGCTTGGGTTAGCTTGAGCTAGCTTGAGTTAGCTCGGGTTAGCTTGAGTTAGCTTGAGTTAGCTTTAGCTAGCTTGAGTTAGCTTGAGTTAGCTTGAGTTAGCTTGAGTTAGCTTTAGCTAGCTTGAGTTAGCTTGAACTAGCTTGAGTTAGCTTGAGCTAGCTTGAGTTAGCTTGAGTTAGCTTGAGTTAGCTTTAGCTAGCTTGAGTTAGCTTGAACTAGCTTGAGTTAGCTTGAGTTAGCTTGAGTTAGCTTGTCTTAGCTTTAGCTAGCTTGAGCTAGCTTGAACTAGCTTTAGCTACCTTGAGTTAGCTTGAGTTAGCTCGGGTTAGCTTGAGTTAGCTTGAGTTAGCTTGAGTTAGCTTTAGCTAGCTTGAGTTAGCTTGAGTTAGCTTGAGTTAGCTTGAACTAGCTTGAGTTAGCTTGAGTTAGCTTGAGTTAGCTTGAGTTAGCTTGAGTTAGCTTGTCTTAGCTTTAGCTAGCTTGAGTTAGCTTGAACTAGCTTTAGCTACCTTGAGTTAGCTTGAGTTAGCTCGGGTTAGCTTGAGTTAGCTTGAGTTAGCTTGAGTTAGCTTTAGCTAGCTTGAGTTAGCTTGAGTTAGCTTGAGTTAGCTTGAGTTAGCTTGAATTAGCTTGAGTTAGCTTGAGTTAGCTTTAGCTAGCTTGGGTTAGCTTGAGCTAGCTTGAGTTAGCTCGGGTTAGCTTGAGTTAGCTTGAGTTAGCTTTAGCTAGCTTGAGTTAGCTTGAGTTAGCTTGAGTTAGCTTGAGTTAGCTTTAGCTAGCTTGAGTTAGCTTGAACTAGCTTGAGTTAGCTTGAGCTAGCTTGAGTTAGCTTGAGTTAGCTTGAGTTAGCTTTAGCTAGCTTGAGTTAGCTTGAACTAGCTTGAGTTAGCTTGAGCTAGCTTGAGTTAGCTTGAGTTAGCTTGAGTTAGCTTTAGCTAGCTTGAGTTAGCTTGAACTAGCTTGAGTTAGCTTGAGTTAGCTTGAGTTAGCTTGAGTTAGCTTGTCTTAGCTTTAGCTAGCTTGAGCTAGCTTGAACTAGCTTTAGCTACCTTGAGTTAGCTTGAGTTAGCTCGGGTTAGCTTGAGTTAGCTTGAGTTAGCTTGAGTTAGCTTGAGCTAGCTTGAGTTAGCTTGAGTTAGCTTGAGTTAGCTTTAGCTAGCTTGAGTTAGCTTGAACTAGCTTGAGTTAGCTTGAGCTAGCTTGAGTTAGCTTGAGTTAGCTTGAGTTAGCTTTAGCTAGCTTGAGTTAGCTTGAACTAGCTTGAGTTAGCTTGAGTTAGCTTGAGTTAGCTTGAGTTAGCTTGTCTTAGCTTTAGCTAGCTTGAGCTAGCTTGAACTAGCTTTAGCTACCTTGAGTTAGCTTGAGTTAGCTCGGGTTAGCTTGAGTTAGCTTGAGTTAGCTTGAGTTAGCTTTAGCTAGCTTGAGTTAGCTTGAGTTAGCTTGAGTTAGCTTGAACTAGCTTGAGTTAGCTTGAGTTAGCTTGAGTTAGCTTGAGTTAGCTTGAGTTAGCTTGAGTTAGCTTGTCTTAGCTTTAGCTAGCTTGAGTTAGCTTGAACTAGCTTTAGCTACCTTGAGTTAGCTTGAGTTAGCTCGGGTTAGCTTGAGTTAGCTTGAGTTAGCTTGAGTTAGCTTTAGCTAGCTTGAGTTAGCTTGAGTTAGCTTGAGTTAGCTTGAGTTAGCTTGAATTAGCTTGAGTTAGCTTGAGTTAGCTTTAGCTAGCTTGGGTTAGCTTGAGCTAGCTTGAGTTAGCTCGGGTTAGCTTGAGTTAGCTTGAGTTAGCTTTAGCTAGCTTGAGTTAGCTTGAGTTAGCTTGAGTTAGCTTGAGTTAGCTTTAGCTAGCTTGAGTTAGCTTGAACTAGCTTGAGTTAGCTTGAGCTAGCTTGAGTTAGCTTGAGTTAGCTTGAGTTAGCTTTAGCTAGCTTGAGTTAGCTTGAACTAGCTTTAGTTAGCTTGAGTTAGCTTGAGTTAGCTTGAGTTAGCTTGAGTTAGCTTGTCTTAGCTTTAGCTAGCTTGAGTTAGCTTGAACTAGCTTTAGCTACCTTGAGTTAGCTTGAGTTAGCTCGGGTTAGCTTGAGTTAGCTTGAGTTAGCTTGAGTTAGCTTTAGCTAGCTTGAGTTAGCTTGAGTTAGCTTGAGTTAGCTTGAGTTAGCTTGAGTTAGCTTGAGTTAGCTTGTCTTAGCTTTAGCTAGCTTGAGTTAGCTTGAACTAGCTTTAGCTACCTTGAGTTAGCTTGAGTTAGCTCGGGTTAGCTTGAGTTAGCTTGAGTTAGCTTGAGTTAGCTTTAGCTAGCTTGAGTTAGCTTGAGTTAGCTTGAGTTAGCTTGAGTTAGCTTGAATTAGCTTGAGTTAGCTTGAGTTAGCTTTAGCTAGCTTGGGTTAGCTTGAGCTAGCTTGAGTTAGCTCGGGTTAGCTTGAGTTAGCTTGAGTTAGCTTTAGCTAGCTTGAGTTAGCTTGAGTTAGCTTGAGTTAGCTTGAGTTAGCTTTAGCTAGCTTGAGTTAGCTTGAACTAGCTTGAGTTAGCTTGAGCTAGCTTGAGTTAGCTTGAGTTAGCTTGAGTTAGCTTTAGCTAGCTTGAGTTAGCTTGAACTAGCTTGAGTTAGCTTGAGTTAGCTTGAGTTAGCTTGAGTTAGCTTGAGTTAGCTTGTCTTAGCTTTAGCTAGCTTGAGTTAGCTTGAACTAGCTTTAGCTACCTTGAGTTAGCTTGAGTTAGCTCGGGTTAGCTTGAGTTAGCTTGAGTTAGCTTGAGTTAGCTTTAGCTAGCTTGAGTTAGCTTGAGTTAGCTTGAGTTAGCTTGAACTAGCTTGAGTTAGCTTGAGTTAGCTTGAGTTAGCTTGAGTTAGCTTGAGTTAGCTTGTCTTAGCTTTAGCTAGCTTGAGTTAGCTTGAACTAGCTTTAGCTACCTTCAGTTAGCTTGAGTTAGCTCGGGTTAGCTTGAGTTAGCTTGAGTTAGCTTGAGTTAGCTTTAGCTAGCTTGAGTTAGCTTGAGTTAGCTTGAGTTAGCTTGAGTTAGCTTGAATTAGCTTGAGTTAGCTTGAGTTAGCTTTAGCTAGCTTGGGTTAGCTTGAGCTAGCTTGAGTTAGCTCGGGTTAGCTTGAGTTAGCTTGAGTTAGCTTTAGCTAGCTTGAGTTAGCTTGAGTTAGCTTGAGTTAGCTTGAGTTAGCTTTAGCTAGCTTGAGTTAGCTTGAGCTAGCTGAGTTAGCTTGAGTTAGCTAGCTTGAGCTTGAGCTAGCTAGCTAGCTTGAGCTTGAGCTAGCTAGCTCGCTTGAGCTTGAGCTTGAGCTAGCTAGCTTGAGCTTGAGCTAGCTAGCTAGCTTGAGCTTGAGCTTGAGCTAGCTGGCTTGAGCTTGAGCTAGCTAGCTTGAGCTTGAGCTAGCTAGCTAGCTAGCTTGAGCTTGAGCTTGAGCTAGCTAGCTAGCTTGAGCTAGCTATCTAGCTTGAGCTTGAGCTAGCTAGCTAGCTTGAGCTTGAGCTTGAGCTTGAGCTAGCTGGCTTGAGCTTGAGCTAGCTAGCTTGAGCTTGAGCTAGCTAGCTAGCTTGAGCTTGAGCTTGAGCTAGCTGGCTTGAGCTTGAGCTAGCTAGCTTGAGCTTGAGCTAGCTAGCTAGCTTGAGCTTGAGCTTGAGCTAGCTAGCTAGCTAGCTTGAGCTTGAGCTTGAGCTTGAGCTAGCTAGCTTGAGCTTGAGCTAGCTAGCTAGCTTGAGCTTGAGCTTGAGCTAGCTAGCTTGAGCTTGAGCTTGAGCTAGCTAGCTTGAGCTTGAGCTTGAGCTAGCTAGCTTGAGCTTGAGCTTGAGCTAGCTAGCTTGAGCTTGAGCTTGAGCTAGCTAGCTAGCTAGCTTGAGCTTGAGCTAGCTAGCTTGAGCTTGAGCTAGCTAGCTAGCTTGAGATTGAGCTTGAGCTAGCTGGCTTGAGCTTGAGCTAGCTAGCTTGAGCTTGAGCTAGCTAGCTTGAGCTTGAGCTAGCTAGCTAGCTTGAACTTGAGCTAGCTAGCTAGCTTGAGCTTGAGCTTGAGCTAGCTAGCTAGCTTGAGCTTGAGCTTGAGCTAGCTGGCTTGAGCTTGAGCTAGCTAGCTTGAGCTTGAGCTAGCTAGCTTGAGCTTGAGCTAGCTAGCTAGCTTGAACTTGAGCTAGCTAGCTAGCTTGAGCTTGAGCTAGCTAGCTAGCTTGAGCTTGAGCTAGCTAGCTAGCTTGAGCTTGAGCTTGAGCTAGCTAGCTTGAGCTTGAGCTTGAGCTAGCTAGCTAGCTTGAGCTTGAGCTAGCTAGCTTGAGCTTGAGCTAGCTAGCTTGAGCTTGAGCTAGCTAGCTAGCTTGAGCTTGAGCTAGCTAGCTAGCTTGAACTTGAGCTAGCTAGCTAGCTTGAGCTTGAGCTAGCTAGCTAGCTTGAGCTAGCTAGCTAGCTTGAGCTTGAGCTTGAGCTAGCTAGCTTGAGCTTGAGCTAGCTAGCTAGCTTGAGCTTGAGCTAGCTAGCTAGCTTGAGCTTGAGCTAGCTAGCTAGCTTGAGCTTGAGCTTGAGCTAGCTAGCTTGAGCTTGAGCTTGAGCTAGCTAGCTAGCTTGAGCTTGAGCTAGCTAGCTTGAGCTTGAGCTAGCTAGCTTGAGCTTGAGCTAGCTAGCAAGCTTGTGCTTGAGCTAGCTAGCTAGCTTGAGCTTGAGCTTGAGCTAGCTAGCTTGAGCTTGAGCTAGCTAGCTTGAGCTTGAGCTAGCTAGCTTGAGCTTGAGCTAGCTAGCAAGCTTGTGCTTGAGCTAGCTAGCTAGCTTGAGCTTGAGCTTGAGCTAGCTGGCTTGAGCTTGAGCTAGCTAGCTTGAGCTTGAGCTAGCTAGCTTGAGCTTGACCTAGCTAGCTAGCTTGAACTTGAGCTAGCTAGCTAGCTTGAGCTTGAGCTAGCTAGCTAGCTTGAGCTTGAGCTAGCTAGCTAGCTTGAGCTTGAGCTTGAGCTAGCTAGCTTGAGCTTGAGCTTGAGCTAGCTAGCTAGCTTGAGCTTGAGCTAGCTAGCTTGAGCTTGAGCTAGCTAGCTTGAGCTTGAGCTAGCTAGCTAGCTAGCTTGAGCTTGAGCTAGCTAGCTAGCTTGAACTTGAGCTAGCTAGCTAGCTTGAGTTTGAGCTAGCTAGCTTGAGCTTGAGCTAGCTAGCTTGAGCTTGAGCTAGCTAGCTAGCTTGAACTTGAGCTAGCTAGCTAGCTTGAGCTTGAGCTAGCTAGCTAGCTTGAGCTTGAGCTAGCTAGCTAGCTTGAGCTTGAGCTTGAGCTAGCTAGCTTGAGCTTGAGCTTGAGCTAGCTAGCTAGCTTGAGCTTGAGCTAGCTAGCTTGAGCTTGAGCTAGCTAGCTTGAGCTTGAGCTAGCTAGCTAGCTTGAGCTTGAGCTAGCTAGCTAGCTTGAACTTGAGCTAGCTAGCTAGCTTGAGCTTGAGCTAGCTAGCTTGAGCTTGAGCTAGCTAGCTAGCTTGAGCTTGAGCTTGAGCTAGCTAGCTAGCTAGCTTGAGCTTGAGCTTGAGCTTGAGCTAGCTAGCTTGAGCTTGAGCTAGCTAGCTAGCTTGAGCTTGGGCTTGAGCTAGCTAGCTTGAGCTTGAGCTTGAGCTAGCTAGCTTGAGCTTGAGCTTGAGCTAGCTAGCTTGAGCTTGAGCTTGAGCTAGCTAGCTTGAGCTTGAGCTTGAGCTAGCTAGCTAGCTAGCTTGAGCTTGAGCTAGCTAGCTTGAGCTTGAGCTAGCTAGCTAGCTTGAGCTTGAGCTTGAGCTAGCTGGCTTGAGCTTGAGCTAGCTAGCTTGAGCTTGAGCTAGCTAGCTTGAGCTTGAGCTAGCTAGCTAGCTTGAACTTGAGCTAGCTAGCTAGCTTGAGCTTGAGCTTGAGCTTGAGCTAGCTAGCTAGCTTGAGCTTGAGCTTGAGCTAGCTGGCTTGAGCTTGAGCTAGCTAGCTTGAGCTTGAGCTAGCTAGCTTGAGCTTGAGCTAGCTAGCTAGCTTGAACTTGAGCTAGCTAGCTAGCTTGAGCTTGAGCTAGCTAGCTAGCTTGAGCTTGAGCTAGCTAGCTAGCTTGAGCTTGAGCTTGAGCTAGCTAGCTTGAGCTTGAGCTTGAGCTAGCTAGCTAGCTTGAGCTTGAGCTAGCTAGCTTGAGCTTGAGCTAGATAGCTTGAGCTTGAGCTAGCTAGCTAGCTTGAGCTTGAGCTAGCTAGCTAGCTTGAACTTGAGCTAGCTAGCTAGCTTGAGCTTGAGCTAGCTAGCTAGCTTGAGCTAGCTAGCTAGCTTGAGCTTGAGCTTGAGCTAGCTAGCTTGAGCTTGAGCTAGCTAGCTAGCTTGAGCTTGAGCTAGCTAGCTAGCTTGAGCTTGAGCTAGCTAGCTAGCTTGAGCTTGAGCTTGAGCTAGCTAGCTTGAGCTTGAGCTTGAGCTAGCTAGCTAGCTTGAGCTTGAGCTAGCTAGCTTGAGCTTGAGCTAGCTAGCTTGAGCTTGAGCTAGCTAGCAAGCTTGTGCTTGAGCTAGCTAGCTAGCTTGAGCTTGAGCTTGAGCTAGCTAGCTTGAGCTTGAGCTAGCTAGCTTGAGCTTGAGCTAGCTAGCTTGAGCTTGAGCTAGCTAGCAAGCTTGTGCTTGAGCTAGCTAGCTAGCTTGAGCTTGAGCTTGAGCTAGCTGGCTTGAGCTTGAGCTAGCTAGCTTGAGCTTGAGCTAGCTAGCTTGAGCTTGAGCTAGCTAGCTAGCTTGAACTTGAGCTAGCTAGCTAGCTTGAGCTTGAGCTAGCTAGCTAGCTTGAGCTTGAGCTAGCTAGCTAGCTTGAGCTTGAGCTTGAGCTAGCTAGCTTGAGCTTGAGCTTGAGCTAGCTAGCTAGCTTGAGCTTGAGCTAGCTAGCTTGAGCTTGAGCTAGCTAGCTTGAGCTTGAGCTAGCTAGCTAGCTTGAGCTTGAGCTAGCTAGCTAGCTTGAACTTGAGCTAGCTAGCTAGCTTGAGTTTGAGCTAGCTAGCTTGAGCTTGAGCTAGCTAGCTTGAGCTTGAGCTAGCTAGCTAGCTTGAACTTGAGCTAGCTAGCTAGCTTGAGCTTGAGCTAGCTAGCTAGCTTGAGCTTGAGCTAGCTAGCGAGCTTGAGCTAGCTAGCTGAGCTTGAGCTTGCTAGCTAGCTGAGCTTGAGCTAGCTAGCTAGCTTGAGCTTGAGCTTGCAGCTGGTGAGCTAGCTAGCTTGAGCTTGAGCTAGCTAGCTAGCTTGAGCTAGCTAGCTAGCTAGCTTGAGCTTGAGCTAGCTAGCTAGCTTGAGCTTGAGCTTGAGCTAGCTAGCTTGAGCTTGAGCTAGCTAGCTAGCTTGAGCTTGAGCTAGCTAGCTAGCTAGCTTGAGCTTGAGCTTGAGCTAGCTAGCTTGAGCTTGAGCTTGAGCTAGCTAGCTAGCTTGAGCTTGAGCTAGCTGAGCTTGAGCTTGAGCTAGCTAGCTTGAGCTTGAGCTAGCTAGCTAGCTTGTGCTTGAGCTAGCTAGCTAGCTTGAGCTTGAGCTTGAGCTAGCTGGCTTGAGCTTGAGCTAGCTAGCTTGAGCTTGAGCTAGCTAGCTTGAGCTTGAGCTAGCTAGCTAGCTTGAACTTGAGCTAGCTAGCTAGCTTGAGCTTGAGCTAGCTAGCTAGCTTGAACTTGAGCTAGCTAGCTAGCTTGAGCTTGAGCTTGAGCTAGCTAGCTTGAGCTTGAGCTTGAGCTAGCTAGCTAGCTTGAGCTTGAGCTAGCTAGCTTGAGCTTGAGCTAGCTAGCTTGAGCTTGAGCTAGCTAGCTAGCTTGAGCTTGAGCTAGCTAGCTAGCTTGAACTTGAGCTAGCTAGCTAGCTTGAGCTTGAGCTAGCTAGCTAGCTTGAGCTAGCTAGCTAGCTTGAGCTTGAGCTTGAGCTAGCTAGCTTGAGCTTGAGCTAGCTAGCTAGCTTGAGCTTGAGCTAGCTAGCTAGCTTGAGCTTGAGCCAGCTAGCTAGCTTGAGCTTGAGCTTGAGCTAGCTAGCTTGAGCTTGAGCTTGAGCTAGCTAGCTAGCTTGAGCTTGAGCTAGCTAGCTGAGCTTGAGCTAGCTAGCTTGAGCTTGAGCTAGCTAGCAGCTTGTGCTTGAGCTAGCTAGCTAGCTTGAGCTTGAGCTTGAGCTAGCTAGCTTGAGCTTGAGCTAGCTAGCTTGAGCTTGAGCTAGCTAGCTTTGAGCTTGAGCTAGCTAGCAAGCTTGTGCTTGAGCTAGCTAGCTAGCTTGAGCTTGAGCTTGAGCTAGCTGGCTTGAGCTTGAGCTAGCTAGCTTGAGCTTGAGCTAGCTAGCTTGAGCTTGAGCTAGCTAGCTAGCTTGAACTTGAGCTAGCTAGCTAGCTTGAGCTTGAGCTAGCTAGCTAGCTTGAGCTTGAGCTAGCTAGCTAGCTTGAGCTTGAGCTTGAGCTAGCTAGCTTGAGCTTGAGCTTGAGCTAGCTAGCTAGCTGGAGCTTGAGCTAGCTAGCTTGAGCTTGAGCTAGCTAGCTTGAGCTTGAGCTAGCTAGCTAGCTTGAGCTTGAGCTAGCTAGCTAGCTTGAACTTGAGCTAGCTAGCTAGCTTGAGTTTGAGCTAGCTAGCTTGAGCTTGAGCTAGCTAGCTTGAGCTTGAGCTAGCTAGCTAGCTTGAACTTGAGCTAGCTAGCTAGCTTGAGCTTGAGCTAGCTAGCTAGCTTGAGCTTGAGCTAGCTAGCTAGCTTGAGCTTGAGCTTGAGCTAGCTAGCTTGAGCTTGAGCTTGAGCTAGCTAGCTAGCTTGAGCTTGAGCTAGCTAGCTTGAGCTTGAGCTAGCTAGCTTGAGCTTGAGCTAGCTAGCTAGCTTGAGCTTGAGCTAGCTAGCCTAGCTTGAACTTGAGCTAGCTAGCTAGCTTGAGCTTGAGCTAGCTAGCTAGCTTGAGCTAGCTAGCTAGCTTGAGCTTGAGCTTGAGCTTGAGCTAGCTAGCTTGAGCTTGAGCTAGCTAGCTAGCTTGAGCTTGAGCTAGCTAGCCAGCTTGAGCTTGAGCTAGCTAGCTAGCTTGAGCTTGAGCTTGAGCTAGCTAGCTTGAGCTTGAGCTTGAGCTAGCTAGCTAGCTTGAGCTTGAGCTAGCTAGCTAGCTTGAGCTTGAGCTTGAGCTAGCTAGCTTGAGCTTGAGCTTGACTAGCTAGCTAGCTTGAGCTTGAGCTAGCTAGCTTGAGCTTGAGCTAGCTAGCTTGAGATTGAGCTAGCTAGCTAGCTTGTGCTTGAGCTAGCTAGCTAGCTTGAGCTTGAGCTTGAGCTAGCTGGCTTGAGCTTGAGCTAGCTAGCTTGAGCTTGAGCTAGCTAGCTTGAGCTTGAGCAGCTAGCTTGAACTTGAGCTAGCTAGCTAGCTTGAGCTTGAGCTTGAGCTAGCTAGCTAGCTTGAGCTTGAGCTAGCTAGCTAGCTTGAGCTTGAGCTTGAGCTAGCTAGCTTGAGCTTGAGCTTGAGCTAGCTAGCTAGCTTGAGCTTGAGCTAGCTAGCTTGAGCTTGAGCTAGCTAGCTTGAGCTTGAGCTAGCTAGCTAGCTTGAGCTTGAGCTAGCTAGCTAGCTTGAACTTGAGCTAGCTAGCTAGCTTGAGCTTGAGCTAGCTAGCTAGCTTGAGCTAGCTAGCTAGCTTGAGCTTGAGCTTGAGCTTGAGCTAGCTAGCTTGAGCTTGAGCTAGCTAGCTAGCTTGAGCTTGAGCTAGCTAGCTAGCTTGAGCTTGAGCTAGCTAGCTAGCTTGAGCTTGAGCTTGAGCTAGCTAGCTTGAGCTTGAGCTTGAGCTAGCTAGCTAGCTTGAGCTTGAGCTAGCTAGCTTGAGCTTGAGCTAGCTAGCTTGAGCTTGAGCTAGCTAGCTAGCTTGAGCTTGAGCTAGCTAGCTAGCTTGAGCTTGAGCTAGCTGGCTTAGCTAGCTGAGCTAGATAGCTTGAGCTTGAGCTAGCTAGCTAGCTTGAGCTAGCTAGCTAGAGCTCGACCTATGAAAAGCTGCGCAAACACTTATTCTATAATAATTGCGAAAATTAAAAATTTCACAAGTGAAAAGCTGCATAAACAGTAATTCTATGTGTGGGGCATTATTAGGGGGAGGTGTCTTGTCAAAATATGGCTGGACTAAAGACCTCAACCCAGATAGGGTGGAAGGCCCTATGATCGGTCTGTTACTAATCGGTGACCGATAAAGACCTGACCAAGGCCTGTAGTAAGCTTGGTTAGGCATTACAGGAGATAACACTAAGACCGAGGGGTCTTAGAGAGCCCTCTAGCGGGGCGAATAGAGCTAGATCGAGCCTTGGGAAAGCTAGATCGAGCAGGACTGAAGCTAAAGGATAGACCGAGAGGTCTGTCTGGTCCTCCTAGAGAGGCCAAGAGAAAGTACGAGAAGCCAACTAAAGCTTGATCGGGCCTTCAGCAAGCACGACCGAGCTGTACCGGAGCTAACACTAAGACCGAGGGGTCTTAGAGAGCCCTCTAGCGGGGCGAATAGAGCTAGATCGAGCCTTGGGAAAGCTAGATCGAGCAGGACTGAAGCTAAACGATAGACCGAGAGGTCTGTCTGGTCCTCCTAGAGAGGCCAAGAGAAAAAACGAGAAGCTAACTAAAGCTTGATCGGGCCTTCAGCAAGCACGACCGAGCTGTACCGGAGCTAACACTAAGACCGAGGGGTCTTAGAGAGCCCTCTAGCGGGGCGAATAGAGCTTGATCAAGCCTTGGGCAAGCTAGATCGAGCAGGACTGAAGCTAAGCAAGAGACCGAGAGGTCTGTCTGGTCCTCCTAGAGAGGCCAAGAGAAAGTACGAGAAGCCAACTAAAGCTTGATCGGGCCTTCAGCAAGCACGACCGAGCTGTACCGGAGCTAACACTAAGACCGAGGGGTCTTAGAGAGCCCTCTAGCGGGGCGAATAGAGCTAGATCGAGCCTTGGGAAAGCTAGATCGAGCAGGACTGAAGCTAAACGATAGACCGAGAGGTCTGTCTGGTCCTCCTAGAGAGGCCAAGAGAAAGTACGAGAAGCTAACTAAAGCTTGATCGCGCCTTCAGCAAGCACGATTGAGCAAGACCGGAGCTAACACTAAGACCGAAGTGTCTTAGAGAGCCCTCTGGTGGGGCGAATAGAGCTAGATCGAGCCTTGGGAAAGCTAGATCGAGTAAGATTGAAGCTGAAAGAGTGTCAGAGGAGCAAATGAACCTCCAAAAAGTGAAAATCAAATTTTAGAAAAAACACAAGTTAAATACTGCATGGACAGTATTTCTATGTGTGGGGCATTATTAGGGGGAGGTGTCTTGTCAAAATATGGCTGGACTAAAGACCTCAACCCGGATAGGGTGGAAGGCCCCATGATCGGTCTGTTACTAATCGGTGACCGATAAAGACCTGACCAAGGCCTGTAGTAAGCTTGGTTAGGCATTACAGGAGTTAACACTAAGACCGAGGGGTCTTAGAGAGCCCTCTAGCGGGGCGAATAGAGCTAGATCGAGCCTTGGGAAAGCTAGATCGAGCAGGACTGAAGCTAAGCAAGAGACCGAAAGGTCTGTCTGGTCCTCCTAGAGAGGCCAAGAGAAAGTACGAGAAGCTAACTAAAGCTTGATCAGGCCTTCAGCAAGCACGACCGAGCTGTACCGGAGCTAACACTAAGACCGAGGGGTCTTAGAGAGCCCTCTAGCAGGGCGAATAGATCTAGATCGAGCCTTGGGAAAGCTAGATCGAGCAGGACTGAAGCTAAACGATAGACCGAGAGGTCTGTCTGGTCCTCCTAGAGAGGCCAAGAGAAAGTACGAGAAGCTAACTAAAGCTTGATCGGGCCTTCAGCAAGCACGACCGAGCTGTACCGGAGCTAACACTAAGACCGAGGGGTCTTAGAGAGCCCTCTAGCAGGGCGAATAGAGCTAGATCGAGCCTTGGGAAAGCTAGATCAAGCAGGACTGAAGCTAAACGATAGACCGAGAGGTCTGTCTGGTCCTCCTAGAGAGGCCAAGAGAAAGTACGAGAATCTAACTAAAGCTTGATCGGGCCTTCAGCAAGCACGACCGAGCTGTACCGGAGCTAACACTAAGACCGAGGGGTCTTAGAGAGCCCTCTAGCAGGGCGAATAGAGCTAGATCGAGCCTTGGGAAAGCTAGATCGAGCAGGACTGAAGCTAAACGATAGACCGAGAGGTCTGTCTGGTCCTCCTAGAGAGGCCAAGAGGAAGTACGAGAAGCTAACTAAAGCTTGATCGCGCCTTCAGCAAGCACGATTGAGCAAGACCGGAGCTAACACTAAGACCGAAGTGTCTTAGAGAGCCCTCTAGTGGGGCGAATAGAGCTAGATCGAGCCTTGGGAAAGCTAGATCGAGTAAGATTGAAGCTGAAAGAGTGTCAGAGGAGCAAATGAACCTCCAAAAAGTGAAAATCAAATTTTAGAAAAAAACACAAGTTAAATACTGCATGGACAGTAATTCTATGTGTGGGGCATTATTAGGGAGAGGTGTCTTGTCAAAATATGGCTGGACTAAAGACCTCAACCCGGATAGGGTGGAAGGCCCTATGATTGGTCTGTTACTAATCGGTGACCGATAAAGACCTGACCAAGGCCTGTAGTAAGCTTGGTTAGGCATTACAGAAGATAACACTAAGACCGAGGGGTCTTAGAGAGCCCTCTAGCGGGGCGAATAGAGCTTGATCAAGCCTTGGGCAAGCTAGATCGAGCAGGACTGAAGCTAAACGATAGACCGAGAGGTCTGTCTGGTCCTCCTAGAGAGGCCAAGAGAAAGTACGAGAATCTAACTAAAGCTGGGTCGGGCCTTCAGCAAGCACGACCGAGCAGTACCGGAGCTAACACTAAGACCGAGGGGTCTTAGAGAGCCCTCTAGTGGGGCGAATAGAGCTAGATCGAGCCTTGGGAAAGCTAGATCGAGCAGGACTGAAGCTAAACGATAAACCGAAAGGTCTGACGGGTCCTCATAAGAGGCATGGAGAAAGATCTGATACTAAAGTACCTCTCGGAAGTAATAAAATATGCCTGATGAAGCCGGGTATGATGTTTGTTGTTTGATGGCATTCATCGATTAGGTCTGGTGGATTCCCCATTACTCCGAGTGGTACTAGTAGAGGCTCCTACAGGGGTGAGCAAAGCGAGATCAAGCCTTAGGCAAGCTAGATCGAGCAGAACTGAAGCTGAAAAGCAAAATAAATGACAGGTCTGTCCAAATCAATAAACTTGAAATCCAGTGTGGTCACCACGGGTCACGAGGTGAATTCCTAGCGATTGTCTGCTGAACGTATAGGAAGGCCCGAAACGAACGATAATTTCATTGCACAGTGGAGATACTATACGTTCAGGAGTAGCATACATCGGGTTTGATCTATGATCATGTCTGGTCTCCGAGGATCCACCGGGTTACCAACTGGCACCGCTGTACTGGGTGTAAAACTGGGCCACCTGAAGTCCCGGGTGTAAAACTAGGTGCCTCTGTGCCAAAGTAGCGGCTTGCGTAGTGCATTATGCCTCCGGCTTGCGAAATGGTTATAAGCAATAACAACAGGACGCCGCGGGGTGTTCACTTAAAGGAGTAACGTTCTCTCAAGGGAGGGGATCTAAAAATCTTGATAAAACATTTATTCTATGCAAAATTTGTGCGCAAATTTTGCAAAGTAAAAAGCTGCACTGTAGCAAATTCTATGTGTGTAGCATTATTAGGGAAGTGTTGTTTGATGGCACCTCTCTACTTGATGCACCAAAGAACTACCTTGATGGCTCATGACCGCTGGTAATCTGTCGTCGCTAGTAGTTCGGAACTGAGAACAAATATGTTCGCAAATTACAACAATTATACAGCATATTGCTGAATAAAGCAGAACCGAATAATACTCAGTGACTTTACACCAAGACTGACTAATGTCTGGATTGTATCGTCCTACTCGAGTAAGGCGAAGAAAAGCTAGAAAGATACGCTTTTCACAAAGCAGGCTTAATGCATGCAAACCAAGGAGGAAGGAGTGATGCCCCTCCTTATAATAAGCAGAACCAAATAAAGAACAGACAGCATCATCTGTACAGTGACCAAGAAGAGGTGAAACTTCTGTATGTGAAAAGGCAATTTGAGCGAGATTTATTAGCAGACTAGTATTATGTTGTTTCTAGTAGGCGAAAGCCGAAACATCAACATGTGAAAATCTGATATTAAATCCTCAATCATTTTCCCTAGTATTATACAGCTATGAGTAACCTTAATTGGACACGGCAATTATTGCTGACCGGTGAAACTTTCGCATGGGAAAGACACACACACTTCTTGACAAAGCAATAAGTATTATGCTGTTTCTAGTACGCGAAAGCAGAAACATCAGCATGTGAAAGTTGTGAAGTTGAAGAATTTTTGTGTTGAGTACGATGTTGTTACTAGTAACCATGTCGACAGCTGAGAACTGTTCTCTAACCAATAGAAGGTGAAACTTCTGTATGTGAAAAGGCAATTTGAGCGAGATTTCTTAGCAGACTAGTATTATGTTGTTTCTAGTAGGCGAAAGCCGAAACATCAACATGTGAAAATCTGATATTAAATCCTCAATCATTTTCCCTAGTATTATACAGCTACTAGTAGCCGTAATTGGTCAGGGAAACATTGTTGACCGGTGAAACTTCACATGGGAAAGACACACAAATTACTTGACAAAACAATAAGTATTATGCTGTTTCTAGTATGCGAAAGCAGAAACATCAGCATGTGAAAGTTGTGAAGTTGAAAAGTTTTTGTGTTGAGTACGGTGTTGTTACTAGTAACCATGTCGACAGCTGGAAAGCTGTTCTCTAACCAATAAAAGGTAAAACTTCTGTATCTGAAGAGGCGGCGTGATTGAGATTTTTAACAGACTAGTATTATGTTGTTTCTAGTAGGCGAGAGCCGAAACATCGACATGTGAACATCTGGTTTTTAAATCATGAGTCAATTCTCCCTAGTATGATACAGTTGTTAGCCGGTATTGGTAACAGTAGAACAGAGATTTGGAGGGCAAAACCTGCTCATGGGAAATGCTCACAGAGCGCTATCTACCAGTACACATAGTATTATGCTGTTTCTAGTACGCGCGAGCCGAAACATCAGCATGTGAAATGTGTAATCGTGGGTAACTCTAAGTGTGTAGAGTACTGTGTAGTAACTAGTAGCCATGCCAAAGCATGCATTGAAACTCTTCGTGATTTAAAAAGCTCAAAGCAAGATTGACGAGGCCGCAAGGCTATGTCTTTCTAAATTCGAACAAATCGAAAGATTGTTCAAAGTACAATTAAACTGATTGATCCTGTCAGTTGCCATATGCTTGTCTGAAAGACTAAGCCATGCATGTGCAAGCGAAGCTTGAAAAAGTGGAACCGCGAATGGCTCATTAAATCAGTTACTATCTATTAGTTGATTTGCAAGCTAAATGAATAACTGCGGTAACCCTGCAGCTAATGCATGCTGATTGTCCGACACTGTCGGAGACTTTTACAAGACTACACCGGGTGATTTGCTAAGTACAGACACATCCCGTGATGAGTCCTAGTAACTGAAAGATCCCAGATAGCTTCGGCTTGGGGACGGAACTTCCGAATTTCTGACCTATCAACCTATGATGGTAGTGTAACGGACTACCATGGTTGTGACGGGTAACGGGGAATCAGGGTTCGATTCCGGAGAGGGAGCCTTAGAAACGGCTACCACATCCAAGGAAGGCAGCAGGCACGCAAATTACCCACTCTCCGCACGAGGAGGTAGTGACTAGAAATAATGATATGAACCTTTATGGTTTGTAATCAGAATGGAATGGACTTAAAAGCTCCATTGATGAACGAGTAGAGGGCAAGTCTGGTGCCAGCAGCCGCGGTAATACCAGCCTCTACAAGCGTATGCAATAGTTGCTGCGTTTAAAAAGCTCATAGTTGGATCTGTTTGAGTAGAACGGCAACATGGTCTTCAGTTAAATCTGTTGACTCGTTCCGCTCATCCTTCGCATCGAAGAAATAGTTTGCACTTAAATGTGACGAACTGTGGAAACGGTGTTTTCACCCTGAGAAAATTAGAGTGTTCAAAGCATCCTTTGGGATCGAATAATAAAGCATGGAATAATGGAGAATGACCCGCTACTCGATTGATGCCGGTTGGCTGAGTGCGGTAATGATTGAAAGGAACAGACGGGGGCATTTGTATTGCTACGTTAGAGGTGAAATTCTTGGATCGTGGCAAGACAAACTACTGCGAAAGCATTTGCCAAGAATGTTTTCATTAATCAAGAACGAAAGTCAGAGTATTGAAGAGGATTAGATACCCTCGTAATTCTGACCATAAACTATACCAACCTACAATTTGTCAAAGTCGATCTTGACTTGGCAAGAGATTAACCGGGAAACCAAAGTTTATTGGTTCCGGGGGAAGTATGGTTGCAAAATCGAAACTTAAAGGAATTGACGGAAGGGCACCACCAGGAGTGGAGCCTGCGGCTTAATTTGACTCAACACGGGAAAACTCACCCGGTCCAGACATCTTAAGGATTGACAGATTGAATATCTTTCATGATTATATGGGCGGTGGTGCATGGCCGTTCTTAGTTAGTGGAGTGATCTGTCTGGTTAATTCCGATAACGAACGAGATCTTCTCCATCTAAATAATGAAATTCACTATATGTGAATTCAAACACTTCTTAGAGGAACTATGCGGAATTAAATACCGCAGATGAAGTGAGGCTATAACAGGTCTGTGATGCCCTTAGATGTTCTGGACTGCACGCGCGCTACACTGTGTACTTTTAGATTGAGTACTCAGCCCTTGGTCCGAAATGGACTGGGCAATCAGAGAAAAGTACAGCGCTTCAAGGGGATCGTCTGTTGTAACTTGCAGACGTGAACCAGGAATTCCTGGTACTTATGAGTCAACAACTCATAGGGATTACGTCCCTGCCCTTTATACACACCGCCCGTCGCTACTACTGATTGGATAGTTAAGCAAGAATTGCAAATTCCTACTGTTGGGACTTCGGTCTCCGGCAACGGGATGAAGCGGATCGAGCTTAATTGTCTAGAGGAAGTAAAAGTCGTAACAAGGTTTCCGTAGGGGAACCTGCGGAAGGATCAGTGATTGATTCCTTCGGGCATGGCTGCTGGTAGAGGCCATGTCTGTAGTGCGCATGACGCTCTGTCGCTAGAGATTGCTTGGCAACCAATCTCGAATTATGTATCGAGCTCAAAAACTACTTGTGTGGATACATAGTTCAGCAGTCATGGCAAGGGACTGCTTAAAGGGAGACTAGTTAGCAAAAGCAGCCTAGCAGAACTGCAGCTATCTAGATCTCAGAAGCTGGGTTATAGAAGCCCAGCTATAGACTTGTGAATGAGAAAGGCCTAAAAAGGTCCACAAGTCGCGTGGTTAGAACCGACACGCAAAAATCCCAGCGAGTGACAGAGCGTTGCGCTGTTCAGTGGGAAAGAGTTGAGCTACTCGGGGCGCCCACTGAACTTGCTCCGAGCCAAAGGCTCGAAAAAACACAGCTTAGCCTCAGATCCTTTACATAGAAGGCTAGCTAAAATAAACTTACCTTGGACGAGGGTAAAGTTTAGTCAGTTCTTAGGGGAGAGTAATCCACAGCTTCTCGCCCTCTGAACATTCTCCCAGATATGTAGGTCTGGGAGAGTCTCCTCCTGTTCTTCGGAATCTGGAGGTAGACAAAGACAGTACGATACGATCTTGCATCGGGATGACTAACCGATAATGATCATAATCTGACAATTTTTCCGGCTTGAGGCACCGGAGTCAGATTAAAGACACATACTGAACTAAAGGCGTATGTGCAAAGCTTGTCGGAGTGTAGAGAGTCAAGCTGAGTTGACTCGTCACGTGGTGATGACAACAGCCATGTGCAAAACACTCACAACTTTATCGTCTATGTGGAAAAGGTTGCTAACAGCGCTCTCTATGAGAGGCCCTCGCATATAACTATACGAGGAAAAGGCGATAGAGTTGTTTGAATGTGGGGCAGGTTCATCGACAAGCTAAGTTGATCACATTCTTGTTGTGGCATCCTACTAGAATTGGTCACGGTCTGCACCAACTCTCCCCAAGTTGGCCAGACTTAAAACTAGAAATAAGGTTTGCAGCTATGTGAACCTAGAAACTGTAAAGG
>NW_027450853.1:0-29679 GCF_964194025.1 Convolutriloba macropyga
TCACTAGTGGCTATGAAGTCTTTATTGTCGGTGAATCCAGCAACGTCGATCAAGTCGATCCCTCCAAACTTTGGGTTCTTGTATGTCAAGAGGTAGCTGCTCAGATCCATGTTCGTTGATTGGTACTCTTCTAGACAGAGTAATGCCAGTTGTGTGTATTCGTCAACGAGAGGAGAGACCTGTAAATTTAAAGTTATCATCAAGCAGCTATCTTATTAATTATTCTATCCCGTCGAGACTAGATGCTTATCATACAAGATCTTGTGATATTCTTGTAAGACCATTGTTTTGTTGAAAGAACTTGCCAGACCCATGGTTGGCTTGCAAGGTCTTGCACGACTATTGTTATCTTGCAAGAACTTGCAGACCATGGTTTGCTTGCAAGATCTTGCACGACCATTGTTATCTTGTAAGACCCTGAAAAACGTGTTATCGTGCAGGTTAATGCGAGATTTTTGAAGTAGATATTGCAATACGATGTATCGTCGTGGAAGATTCTGTCAGAAGCTTTCAAGATACAAGATAACCAATAGACGTCGACTGGTAATAGTAATTTCAGTGTTCAAATGCTAATTTTTTCTCGGAGCACGTTGTTGATGTTGAGGTTCTTTTCTGCGTGGAAATGCCCTTGTCTGATTTTTTCATGCAGCTCAGAGAACATTTAGAAAAAATCTTGATTTTGAGCTCAGAATATTGTAAAATTTAAAAACGTGACAGATAAAAATACAGAATGAAAATAAAAGTTGCTATGATTAACCGCTGAAAAAAATATGAGCTCGGTCCGGCCAATTTGACCCTAAGTGTAAACAAAGAGGCTCAGTAATGCGCGTCTGCACATAAATTTCCGACCCCGCTCATCCACATTTTAAGCATAAATGTCTACCAAATGAAGAACAGATAGAAAACCCCAAAAATTTATGTGTTTTTCAAAAAAGAAATGTATGAACAAAGATCGCTTCCAACGGAAATAACTCAGTTGATGAAAAATGCCGCATTAGAGTGATGACATTGTAATTATTAAGAAAGCAAGTCAAGACAAACAACAAAGTTAAACGACAATAACAACAAACATTGATAACATCGAACACATTAAGTCCGTTTAAAAAAAAACTTCATAACAAGCTCAAAATAGCGGCGGATAAAATTGAACCTCAACAAAATAATTTGTTCTTTACTAGAAAAGATATGAGAACACTCTATAATAAGGCTCGGTAACAGTTAGACAAAAAGAACAAAAAACAGCAAAGTTAAAAAATTGGCTTATATTTTCAAAAACAAATAATTTTAAAATAATGAAAACCAATAGATAGCAATTGAAAACATTCAACATGTTTATCATCACATACATCTCTACATGAGGGCACTAAAACTGGTCATTAATAAATTGTTTAAGCGGTTACAAAATGAACAACAAATAGAGACAACAAAAATACTCATTTAAAACATGCGAGAAAACGCTGTCAAAGCCGTAAAGCCATATTTGGCCCCTCAAAGTATGTTCAAAAGAAGCTTCCTCGAACGCAAAAAAAATTGGTATAGGCCTTCTTATGAATAATAATACGAAAAAATAGACCAAAAACGAAGAAGAGGGCAAAATTAATTAACACTATTTTTTTTGCAAACAATTATTTTCAAACTCATGAAAGCCATTAGCTACAAAATGAAAAAATTAAATAGGTTCGTCCTTTCCTCCAAAAAAAGCACTTGGGATCTTTAAATAGTCAGAATTTGTCTATGTCTTACGTCAACAAAAGATCGTTAAATTTAGACAGTAATCCGAAAAAAATTATTTACTTTTTGTGTGAAAAACCGTCGTCGAAGCTAGTAAAATCGAAACGAACTCTTCAAAAAAGAGCATTAGTTTTTGTACACTTGCACGTTCCTTTTAACATAAAATGTCACATTTGACCTGTAATGAAAGAGACAAGGTAGCAAAAAGACAAAAAGGAACAAAAATGCGAAGTTAAACAACATTAAAAAAAGTTCTTTTTAATTTTGAAAACAATTGTTTTCAAAGTTATGAAAGCCATCAGCTATCTACTCAAATCAGAATAAAGGCCCATTTATACCCTCAAGAAAAGCCAATGAGACCTGTTATTATCCAGATAACTTTTACGACAAAATAGTCAAAGTAAAAACGACAGTTAAAAACAATTGTAAAAAATTTAATTAAATTTTTCGAGAAAAGGTTGTTGATGCCGATAAAGCCATAATCTATGCTTTTCACGACCTTTACATGTTCAAATGCGCTTTATTTTGAACCTCAGTTTTTTAATATGTAAACTGTCCATAATGTGAAATTGACAAAACGAGAAAAGAATCGCGAAAAATGGGCTAATACCTAAAAATGAAAAAAAAATGTGAAATCTAGTAGTATTAAAGCCAGAAAATCATAACTTAGTTCATAAAACGCAGAAAAATTAAAATCTCATTTCGTAGAAAGAAGAGGAAGAAGAAGCATTCTTTCTTTGCCGACACTAAGCTACAAGTTGTCCAAATTAAAAAAAATAGTAGCAAAGTTCAATAAGCCATTGTTTATTTAAAAAGCAATCATTTTTAAAAGTCAAAAGGATTATTATCTTTCGAGTAAAGAAAGTAGATACTTTAATTTGGAACTGTTTAGTAAGCCAAATGGACCTATCAACAGTGAGTTTTGACGTGAGTGGTTCTGTTCTTTAATTAACATAAAGAGCTCGAACTCTTTTAAAAAAGACCGACTGATTACAATCCTTTTTTTTTATTGTAACAGTCAAAGATTGGACCAAAACTAGCCCCGCTATTGCTGTTCGTCCTTTTAGAACACTCAATTGTTTCAAATTCTTTAGATTCAGATAATTTGTTAGTTAAAAATCAAAATTAAAAGCTGCTTTTTTGATAATCATAGAGTAAAGTTAGCAAACCACGGCAAAATTTTGATTCTAGACTACTCTCAAGGGAAATGGAAATAAAACTATCTCCCTTTGTAGTTTACAAAGATTTTGTTTTTGGGGTGTGTATTTCCCGCAAATGTAAATAAAGTGGACTAAAAGTCTTATTTCGGGCAATTTTCGATGGAGAGGCTGAATTTTGAAGTATTTAGTGTCAGCAATGTTTACCAGAAAAATTAAATCAAAAGTGTCAACAATACTTTTTTGTCCCTAAAAACAAAATCTACATTACTATTTTTAACAATTTTTTACTATTTTTAGCAAAATTGACGGAAGTTCCGGAAAATGTGAATAAAAACAACGGAAATCCTTCTATTATTCCAAAAATTTTCAACCTCGATAACTGCCTGTAAAATCCGAAATTCAAAAAAATCCTAATTCGAAAAAAATTTAATTCCATATTCTACACTGGAGGGGCGGAACAGGAGGGTCGGAACAATTATGCAATGTACTTTTCACAATGATAATAAAAGCTCAGGTTTGGGAGAATTTTTATGTTCTGAGTTTCTTTCTACATGCAAAATTTCTCAAAATTAGCACTTGATAGTGGCGGATAAAATTAAAAATTTTCCCAAAAAGATATTTTGGAAACAGAAATCAACCTCTTCTTTCAGATCCATTTCCCCAATTGACAAACAGTTGTACATTTGGTGCCACAGTCTGGCACACATGAGAGAGAGGATAAGAGGGTCCTTCGCCTTGCTCCAGAAGAACTGGCACACCTTCCTTTTAACATAAAATGTCACATTTGACCTGTAATGAAAGAAACAAGGTAGCAAAAAGACAAAAAGGAACAAAAATGCGAAGTTAAACAACATTAAAAAGAGTTCTTTTTAATTTTGAAAACGATTGTTTTCAAAGTTATGAAAGCCATCAGCTATCTACTCAAATCAGAATAAAGGCTCTTTTATACCCTCAAGAAAAGCCAATGAGACCTGTTATTATCCAGATAACTTTTACGACAAAATAGTCAAAGTAAAAACGACAGTTAAAAACAATTGTAAAAAATTTAATTAAATTTTTCGAGAAAAGGTTGTTGATGCCGATAAAGCCATAATCTATGCTTTTCACGACCTTTACATGTTCAATTGCGCTTTATTTTGAACCTCAGTTTTTTAATATGTGAACTGTCCATAATGTGAAATTGACAAAACGAGAAAAGAATCGCGAAAAATGGGCTAATACCTAAAAATGGAAAAAAAATTTGAAATCTAGTAGTATTAAAGCCAGAAAATCATAACTTAGTTCATAAAACGCAGAAAAATTAAAATCTCATTTCGTAGAAAGAAGAGGAAGAAGAAGCATTCTTTCTTTGCCGACACTAAGCTACAAGTTGTCCAAATTAAAAAAAAATAGTAGCAAAGTTCAATAAGCCATTGTTTATTTAAAAAGCAATCATTTTTAAAAGTCAAAAGGATTATTATCTTTCGAGTAAAGAAAGTAGATACTTTAATTTGGAACTGTTTAGTAAGCCAAATGGACCTATCAACAGTGAGTTTTGACGTGAGTGGTTCTGTTCTTTAATTAACATAAAGAGCTCGAATTTTTTTAAAAAAGACCGACTGATTACAATCCATTTTTTTTTATTGTAACAGTCAAAGATTGGACCAAAACTAGCCCCGCTATTGCTGTTCGTCCTTTTAGAACACTCAATTGTTTCAAATTCTTTAGATTCAGATAATTTGTTAGTTAAAAATCAAAATTAAAAGCTGCTTTTTTGATAATCATAGAGTAAAGTTAGCAAACCACGGCAAAATTTTGATTCTAGACTACTCTCAATGGAAATGGAAATAAAACTATCTCCCTTTGTAGTTTACAAAGATTTTGTTTTTGGGGTGTGTATTTCCCGCAAATGTAAATAAAGTGGACTAAAAGGCTTATTTCGGGCAATTTTCGATGGAAAGGCTGAATTTTGAAGTATTTAGTGTCAGCAATGTTTACCAGAAAAATTAAATCAAAAGTGTCAACAATACTTTTTTGTCCCTAAAAACAAAATCTACATTACTATTTTTAACAATTTTTTACTATTTTTAGCAAAATTGACGGAAGTTCCGGAAAATGTGAATAAAAACAACGGAAATCCTTCTATTATTCCAAAAATTTTCAACCTCGATAACTGCCTGTAAAATCCGAAATTCAAAAAAATCCTAATTCGAAAAAAATTTAATTCCATATTCTACACTGGAGGGGCGGAACAGGAGGGTCGGAACAATTATGCAATGTACTTTTCACAATGATAATAAAAGCTCAGGTTTGGGAGAATTTTTATGTTCTGAGTTTCTTTCTACATGCAAAATTTCTCAAAATTAGCACTTGATAGTGGCGGATAAAATTAAAAATTTTCCCAAAAAGATATTTTGGAAACAGAAATCAACCTCTTCTTTCAGATCCATTTCCCCAATTGACAAACAGTTGTACATTTGGTGCCACAGTCTGGCACACATGAGAGAGAGGATAAGAGGGTCCTTCGCCTTGCTCCAGAAGAACTGGCACAGCTGGGGTTGCAGACTGAACAAAGACCAGAAACAGAGTTCTCGGAAAGGGTCTTCGAAGCCCTTCTGCAGGATTGTCGGCTTTGATTGGGCTGGGTCATTTAGAGTTGGGCTGTCGCCTCCTTGTTTGTTATCTGAAATTCAATTTTTTCAGTTCATTTAACCATCAGCTGTTCATGTTGCAGAGAAATATCATCAAGTATATAACTAACCACAGCCCCCCCCCCCCGTTATTTCAACCGATAATTGATATTTTTGGAACCCTGTAATGTTATATATCACTTGTAATGGGCAGTTACGGGGCTAGGGATATTAGCCTACATGGATATTAGAAAACACGCCAATTGGAACTTAAAGGGACCAAGTAAAAATGAAAATCAGAATTGAGTAATTCAAATAGTATTGTTTTTGTCGGCTATTTTTCTTGTTTTCCGGACCTATCTTGGACGATTGTTCGGCTAATTTTTGCGTTTTCCGGACTTCTTTGGACTATTTGTCGGCTATTTTTCATATTTTCCGGACGTGCTAAGACTTGAATCGAGACTTGTCAAGACTTGACGTTCAGTCAGGGCAGAAGCTTTGACTTAATTATTTTTGGTTGTGATAGCTTGTCCACCTGTGATAGAGTCATATCAAGTCCCAGGGGCCGCTGAAGAATCACCAAATTATCTAGCGGTTTAAACCAATTTGTCCGAACGTTTTCATATTCGCAACAATTTCATAACAGTAAACTTGTTTCTGGTTGGTACTTATCAACAAAACAACATTAAATACCAGCAAAATGTATCAAGAGCATCAAACCGAGTGGTCGATGCAGGCTTATAGCATATTTTAAACAACCACTGAGTAAAAATCCAAATTCACCGGAGGGTATGATAACATTTAATGAACACCATTCATTAAATTAGATTAAAGTTTTCTTAATTTCCCTGGAGTTCTTGAATTTTAAAGAAAAATAGTTAGATGAAAGAACTTTCTTTTAATCTCAAAAACCTGAAACGCCTTCTGGCAGTCACTAAAATTAAATTTCTTAAACAACAGTTATTTTACTAGGTATATATGAAATAGTTTTGGTCTAGTAAGCAAAAAATTTTAAAATTTGATTTAAAATTTTCCTTTACAAACGTGTTAAAAAGCAGTCGAACTGTGCTGGAAAAAATGAAATAAATGAAAAATGAATAAATTTTTGATTGATGCGTCGTGGTCAATAGCACGAGTCAAATGGATTTAAATAGTTGAATTTTAAACTCAACTCGGAACGGAAAAAGTTACAAAATTTAGATCGTATTCATAGTACTTATCTATGCAAAAATATACAGAGAAAATTTACATCAGCTAAAAAATTTTTACTTGATTGACATGTGAATAAATCTCAGTTCCGAATCCCGGACGCGATTTTATATTTTCATCAACATTTCATGAACATCAAATTTGGCCTAGATACAATCGAGTTCATTTGTTGGAGGTCAGTGGAAGTCAGAATCAGCTTCCTATGGGTGGAAGAATTTTCTTCTGACATCTGATTGATCGGACAATAAGTTAATGATAGCGGCAAAACAAAATTAGAATCGAGTTTAGTTTTGTGACCTTTACTTTTCGACATAGCAGCAAAGTTCGTCGGGTAAGTTCTTCTTTCGTTCTTTGAAACCTTATTAAGGAAAACTTCTAAGTTTCTCTATTCTTCTTTGAAACCATCAAATCTTCCTTCCTTTTTAAAGCAAGTTTGTGGGTATAGATTCTCCAAATCTGTCAGGTTGTTTTTTAATTCTTGTTGTTGTTCGCGAAGGCTCTGATTGTTCGGTTTTTTTGGTGCTCTAGAACAGATGTGGCTGCAGAAGCATCGTCTTGATGTGACGGTCGCTTATCCGTGTTCTGAACTTGTAGTTCTGGATGAGATATGGTCTCCTCCACTGGGGGTTACGTTTTCACATTTTCCTCGTCTGTTTTCGCAATTTAGTTGTCACTCACTAGGATTGTCCAAGTTGAGTATTCGGGCTGTATGAAAGATGTGTTCAAGCCCTTTATTATGATTATGGTAGCAGGAACTGGTTTTGCTATTTCGTTGGCCCTGAACAGATTGTGTTCGCACAAGTAGAAATCATCCATTGGTGGTAGTCTCACTCTGCGTCCGATTAGTAGTTCGGCAGGAGATTTGCCCCTTGTCTTTGAAGTGTTTTGATGTGTCATCAGCGCCTTTTCCAGGAACCTTGAGATTCATTGTCTTAACTGCTCTCTAAGCTAGTCCATTAGCTCTGGATGATAGACAGGTGATTCCATTTTCTTAATTCCCAGTGATTCAAACCAATGTTTGAGGTCATCGCTTGCAAAGTCAAGACCATTATCGGATACTAAAATTTTTGGTGTACCGACTCTTGCAAAGATTTGATTATGGTACGTTTTAACTGTTTCTAATGTTCTGTTTCCCGAGGGGAAAACTTCTAACCAGCCTGAACCCCTTTCAACAATAACTAAGACATTGCCTTGATTCTTAACATAACCCCAGTCCATATGGAGCCTTTCCGAAACGTCGGCTTTTGGCCACGTAGAGAATATTTTACCAGGACAGTGATGTTCATTTGACAATTCTAACCTTTACTAACAACATGTTGAACGTCTTGGGTAATACCAGTATACCATGCTATTATTCTGACTATTGCCTAAGTTGTATTCTTCCCAAGATGTGTCTCATGCGCTTTTGCCGAAACCAAAAGTCGTAATTCGGTTTAAATGATGGGAAAACATCTCTGAAGATGATTCTATTGGGTATGGTCAGTGCAACTTTCTGTTATTTGAATCCTATCTCAGCTTCTGAACATTGTTTCCAATTGCTGCTTTTGATTCGTTTCATTATTTCCCGGAAAAGTCTGTCGGTTCCAAGTCCGGTTTTAGTTTCTACTTGGGTCACCAAATCACTCTGAGCGAAGTAGATGTTAATGATTGCGAAGCAATCTCAATCGTTGTCGGATTTGTCATAATCAAAATCCACTCTGCTAACAGCATCTGCGTGGGTTATCTGCTCTCCTGGTGTGTACTTCAACTCGGATTCCAAACCATTTAGAGCTACTGCTCATCTCTTGATTCTAGTTGATGCTGTTTTTGGGACCTCCTCGTCTGTTGCAAAGAGAAATTTTAGTGGCTTGGTATCTGTCCATTGGGTAAATCGTTTTCCAAGAAGAAATTGTTTCAATCTTGTGTACACAAAGACAATTATCAGTTATTCGCGCTCTATGTTTGAGTAGTTTTGCTCCACTGGAGACAATTTTTTCGAGACATATACACTGGATGTCCTTCTTGCGAAAGATCCACGCCAACTCATTTTTCAGAGGCGTCAGTAGTTACAGTGGCTTCTTCTTGCAAACGATAAGTTTGCGAGGGGTTCAGCACTTAATTAGTTTTTTATATCTTCAAAGGGTTTTTGCTGCATTTTGCCCCAGTAGAAGTTGCTACTTCTCATATCATTCAATGGTAGCATTTTTGTTGCAAAACCAGGAGTTATTCTTCCGTAAAAATCTGCTAGCGCGACAAAACATTCGAGTTGTTTGCTGTTAGTTGTTGCATTTGAATTTTTTCGACATGTTTGGGATATGTTGCTATTCCATCCTTTGAAATGGTTTATTCCAAAAAACTAAGACTATTGACTGGTTTTGATTTAGATTTCCTTTCATGAATCGAATAGTTTTTCCCACGTAGTCGACTCATGACTGCAAGCTTTCTCTTGCCGAACTGCTTAATGGTAGTTCAATGAACAACACATCCTTTGAAAGCTCACAACACCTTTGATTCCTTTGAGTGTTGATTCGATAAGATTCTGGAAGATTGAAGAAGAGTTTTTCAACCCGTGATGTAGTCGGCACATCTAGATCAGTTCCTGAGATGTATTGATTGTGCATATGTTTTTTGCCTCCTCGTCAAGTTCAATTTGATAGTAGGCATCTTAAAGATCATTTTCGCAAAAATTTGAGGGCCCATGTAGGTTGTGAGAGATCGTCTCCATGTCTGGCATTGGATAGTCCTCATCCATGTCCTTGCCCTTGATAAGCACCTTTTAGACCACATACAGTCTCAGTTCTCAACACATCTTTCTCTGCCACCCACTGGAGATGCATTAGTGACTCCTCCTGGCTGAACTGGTTCAAGAAAGCTCAATCTGAACATCTTTTCCAGCGTCTTTATGATCTCGTCCTGATATCAGCTTCACACCAGCTTTGTAACCCTTGGCAGCAGGCAAGTGTTCGGTTGTGATGTTGTTCATACCGTGCTTGGGTAGAAGGTCTGTACCAAGTAGTTCAAAATTTTTGTCAGAGTGCACAACTGCTAGTTTTTTTTTGTGTTTGCCTGCTTCCCTTCCACTCAACGTCACAAATAAATGATCCCAGAAGCGCTAATTGATGAACATCATCGAGATGTTTTGTTTTAACAACTAACTGAGGTTTACCAGGCTCACTCCATATTTTTGATGATATCACTGTGCTGTCTGCACCTGTATTTACCGGCATTTTTACTTTGCAGTCATTTATTGTGATAAATTTGCATGTCACAGACATGCTAGAGATTGTTTCGTTCCGATCTCCGATACTGGAGATGCTTGCTATGAAGAAGTGTTTTCTTTTTAAAAAAGTTATTTTGTTTATTGTACTTATCTGAGCTTGGTTGGGGTATTCTTCAACAAATTTTTGAGAAGTGTCCAACCTTTTCAAAGGTGCTGCAATTTGTACTTAGGGCTGGACGGGGTCTAAACTAACATGCGTCGTACCTCCTACACTTGTGCACATATCATTGCTTTCATTAGCCATGAGTTTTTTTGTTTGGTTTTCGAAAGGTCTTTTTTTTGATGTTGTAACCAACCTCTTGTCTACATTAAAGGGCTCATTACCTGAAGAATAGCTTGCAAAAGCCATTGCCTTACTTCTGAACTGTAAATTCTTGGTCATTTAAGTAAGCCTCATTGCTGGCTTTGCTTCTTTAATGCCGTCTAGCAGTCTAAGTTTCGCTTCAAGGTCCCTCAATCTTGAGATAAAATATATTTTCATCAACTCCTTTTCGGGTTTGGTCCCTGATTTGATTTTTTCGAAGTCACAGTTACGTGATTCTTCTCTGAGACGTACTAGGAAATCGTCGCTTGACTCCCCTACAGCTTGTATTACAGACAGAAATTTAGCCCTTTCTGCCGTTACTACTCTCTTTTTAGGATAAATATAATTTTGAATAGCCAATCTGATGTCTTTATACGAGGCTGCTATCAAACACTTTGGACTCATTAGGCTCCTAAGTTCAATATATGCATCTTAATCACACAAACTTTGAAAGGGATTGGCTACCTGTAAGTCCAATATAAAACCATTTTTTTGATCTTGTCCTTTTTCTTCTCTGCGCGACATTTCGCCACAAACGACATAATCTACAGAGTAGCTGATTCTAAATTCTGTAAATCCATAATTGGTCTGGACACCATTGATAACACGTTTCTAAAGGGTTTAGTAAGTTAGAAATAAAAAAAATTGGATCTAAAAATTGCAGCTAGTATTTATAGTACTTATCTATGCGAAAATGTACAGAGAAAAATTAGATTTGCTAAAAAGTAATTTTTTTTGATTGAACTGTGAATAGATCTCAGTTCCGAATCTCGGAAGTGGCTTTTTTTAATCAACATGTTATGAAAATCATTTATGGCCTAGATACAATCGAGTTCATCAGTTGGAGGTCAGTGGAAGTCAGAATCAAGTTTCTATGGGTGGTAAAAATTACTTCTGACATCTGATTGATAGGTCAATAAGCTAATGATAGCGGCAGAACAAAATTGGAATTGAGTTTAGTTTTGTGACCGTTACTTATAGACATAGCAGTAAATTTCGTCAGGCAAGTTTTTCTTTCGTGCTTTGAAAGTTAAATAAAAAACTTCTAAGTTTCTTGATGTTTCTTTGAAACCATCACATGATGTTTAAATGATATGTAGTGAGTTATCATTTCAAATAAATACTTTTAAACATCCGTTCCATTATTATTATTATCAAACTGCCTATTCCCAAGTTTTCTTACGTAAAAATTCAAATGCATACTTAGTGTTTAAACATATGCAATCAGTGGTGGTTATTTTACTCGGGGGGGGGGGGGCAGTTGGGGAGTACGTCTTTTTAGGCCAAAATTGAATTGTTAGCGCAAAAGTACGCATTACATTTTTTTACACAAGCTAAAGAAAACAAACATAAAGGACTAATGTCGGTTAAAGTGCTCTAAAAAAGCGGAGGGCTGTGAAAATCTAAAACTCCAATGTTTACCTCTGTCATCGCGAAATCAAGTCTTCAGAAGTATCGGTGGATTGGATAATTAGAGACTATAAAGGGTCTTAGAGAACAACTCATCAACCTAATGCCCTCGGTCTATACCAGCCTTTTTAATTTTGCTGGTCTGATGAAAAACAGGTAGTGAAAAAGTTGCTGGTGCGAAAAGTTGCCAACAAAAATGATGGCAGTTCTATCATTACTACATTTTTTTTGTGAGGAATTGAATTTTTTGGTGGAGAAAAGACACAGACCCAAATTTATCAATCCCTACCCCAATAAATCAGATATCGATAGCAGACAATTTGGAGCGTTGCCTGTTATTGAATATTTTTTTGCTATTCTAAAGCATTATAATTTCTTCCATTTGGAAATGTTCATTAGATTCTGTGTCAGTTTTATGAAAGCAGATGTTTCTGTTTACTATGGAAGGATACATAAACCTTATATTTAATTTTAATTTGATTTATTTTGTGAATTTCGTCAAGAGTATGGTGAAGGTTATAACTAGAACTTTGTAGATCTGATACCAATTCAGCTTAGAATCAGCAAATAAAAATGCAAATCACTGAAAGATTTCTCGGATTTGATGAATGGTCATAGTAAAAGAATGCTCTCTTGTTTCAATTTTCACTTGCTTTGATTTCAACCCGTACCTATGGCTGAGTGACACTCGGTACTTTTCAGAAAACTTCAGAGAATTTTCAAGTTTTAATACTGATTTAGAAGGATTTCAGAACCAACTGTAAAATGACTTCTGAATTTTTTCTGAATCAGAGTATTATTTAGGGAAAACATTCAGTATTCCTATGAATCAGAACATAATTTAGAATGAATCTCTGAATTAGCTCTGAATCAGACAAATTCAGTACAAAATGTGACCTAAATTAGACTCTAACTCAGTACTGAATTTGCCTTAGAATTAGATATGGGACCAGAATTCAAAAGAATTTTGACATGAATGCGCAATTGGCAAATGTTACCATAATACGGATAAGAGTTCTAATAGCGTACAATTGCACAGTGATTTTACGGTCTAATTCGAACAGTTTTTTTCTGCACATTGTTATGATAATTGGCCATTTTTATCATCCCTTTGAACTGAACAGGATAATATTTGAAAGAAAAAAGCGGAACATATTGCGAAAATATACCCATCACAAATTTGTGTTTATAAATTTGTGCTCTCAAAACGAAAGGTAAACCCCACCCTAATTTCAGACAGGAGGGGCTTTATTTATACCCCTCAAGCCCGTGGACCAAAAATTGTTATGTAATCTGTGTTTTTTAAAAGTTTGCAGTTTGATGATGATAGTTTCCGATGATAATTTATGTAAATTATGTAGCAGATAATAAGAGATAAGGGACCTTATAGCAACAAATACAAAATGACAAAATGGTCATAAAAACTTTTTGTCAATGAATGGTTAATATTGACATAAATAAACGGATGAGATGCCAGCACCATGAATTTTTTCCCTGCTAAACGCATAACCAAACGCACGAGCAGTGTACGCATACAAATAACACACGTGTTCAATTAAAATATGAGCAATTTTTTCATCCTAGTTATTCGCCCTCTAGCAGTAACAAAGTCTCACTTTTGCTGTTTCTCAAAGTCTTCACAAAACGCCTCAATAATTTCTTAACATTTTGAAATTCTAATTAAGTTAGAACAATATTCTTAGCCACCCCCGCTCCCCTCCCCTTTTCAGAGCAACAAACACATCGAGCCACTAAGATTTATGTTCTAACATGCACTCGGAAAAAGAAGAATTTTAACCTGCGACATTTCCCTGTGCCAGAGTGTCATCCGGGAGGTCTACCAGACTCTTAACAGGATAGGCCAGAGTGTAGTAGTAAATAGTGAAGTAGATGTCGTCCAGTGAGTAACTGTCTCTGGGTCCCACTGTCTTGTTCAGGAGCCGGAGAAGTGGACTAGAAGTGTTGTCACTGGATTCAAGGGTGTGTTCGTACAGTTGGGCTAACCGGTTTGGGGTCAGAAACCTCTTCATCTCAAAGCCCACCTGAAGTATTAGTCAATGGAGTTTTTACAAGTCGGTTTGAGACTTCTGAATTTCATACTAAAATAGTTTCAGATCTTTTCCATTTGAGCCGTTTTTCAGCACGCATGGCATTAGCTTTAGTATTCAGGTTCGCCAAAAATGCGGCGTACAATAAAAAAAGCTGAGGTTGAAAAATTTCAAGAAGTTTTTGAAATAGCTAATATAGCCTACGGTACTGAAAACCGAATCCAAAATTCACTCAACGGTAATTAACGTTAATTGTGCAAATATATACTCAGAAAATTAGTTGGACTGCAGCAGATATGGCTTCTATTGCGATCTTACAGGAGTTTTGCAAGATCTTGTAGCATACTGCACATACTACTTGATGCAGCAAGTCTCTTTCATGTTAGGGTGCAAGAGTGAAGAGGTGATATTGAGCTTATCAATCGGCACATTTCTAGCTTAACTTCCGCAATTTTCGGCCAATCACAGCGCAATATTATTTGGAGACTTTGAGCTGAAACTTTTCAGCATTGTGCGCGTTTCTGCGTTTTTTATAAAATAATTTCTAAAAACAATTTCCTCGGGCTGGACATTATACGGGTGTACCTCAGGGAACAGTTTTGCAGGAAAATGAGCAGAATCAAAAGTATATTAGTATAAGGGTGTACCTCAAGGAATAGTTTTACGAATGGGAGCTGTCCTTCAGTGAGAGCCCTGAAGCAAGTGTTGTTTATGTTGTGTCTCTCGTTGATGTCACTCTCTGCCTCCACTATGCTCTGTACTACATCGTCACACTGGTGCAGATTCATCGCCAGGTGCAGTGCGTCGTACCCGATGTCCGAAACAGACCTGAAAAATAATTTTACTATGGTTATTTGGATCTTTTCCGTTTGTACTGCCACAAGCTTACTGGGTGCATATTATTTGCACAACGACGCACGTGCAATATTTTTAAATAATGATTTACTATGTAATGACAAGTGCTCCGTAGCAGGAGGGTGCATGACGTTCAATAATTTTGAAAAATTTCGGCAATTTGAATCTAGATGTTACTTTTATTCAAAGTCCTCAATTTGTCCTTATATCGAGAAATTTTTATCGGTGAAAGGGGCTGAAAACAAAAAATACAGTACTGACACAATTTGAAGATCCAATGTTGAAGCATCAATTGTAGTTGATGAGATAGAGAAAATAGTACTTTAAGAAACATTTTGAAAAATTGAACAATTAGTTGAGAAAAACTAGCAAAAAGCTTTAATATTGATTAAATATTTTTTTAAAGATTGAGGTGCTCGAGACTACCGATTTTTCACAAACACTTGGAAGGTTGTCTTGAAATCCGAAAGTGTTCAAATTAATAATGGCGTTATGAGCTTTGATTGCCACAGTCCAATACTGCGGGGAAACAATTACAAAATGACACCGCAATCTTGTTATCTACTACTGGTTTGTACTATGGATACCTAAGAGACAGGATTAATCGCAAGGACCATATTTATAATCTATGAGTTCAACTCGTAGTTTTTCTCCTGATATATAGTCAACTGTTGAAAGCAAGTATGAATTAATATATTTGGTATAGACAGCATCAAATATGAACCGAGCAGAAAGGGATAGAGTTAACCTAATTAAAGAGTTCAATAAGTTTAAGATAGCGCAATATAAATTGCTTTTGTAACATTAGATAGGAACAAGAGATCTTAGATAGTGAGAATGAATCAACGTCAAACAATGTTTGTTCTAAATTTTAAAAATTTTATGACATGGAAAGTTTTTGTTTAAGAAAATATGATAAAAAATTAAAAATTATCTGAAAAAGTGGATATTAAATCGCTAAAGCTGAGTTGGAAGCTCATTTTATACTTGTGGACACATGCTCTCTACCATCTTGTTGGATAGAAATGCATGTCCAAAGTGGTATAAAAAAGATTTTGTAGGCATTCTGAAGGTAGTGTGCTGTTATCAGATCTTGATGTTATCCTCAGTTCCAGTTTTTGCCCTTAATACAATAGTTATTCAAAAATTGTACTTAGTAAATTGTTCACATGATATAATGCACTTTGTTCAAGGTAATGCTGCACTATAATATATTTCTTTAGAAATTTTGTAATCAAGCAACATAAGAGAAACATCACTGATATCTGTTAAGAAATTGTTTTATTATTTGTTAAAAACTTAAAATTAGAATAAGCCGGATTTCCTTACATATACTTTCCATGCATTTCATTAATCTGTTTAATTTTCTCCATTAGTACTCATCATCTCTCAAGCAATTTATGGACCACAATTAGTACTGTTAACATTTAACAAATCATGTTCGAGCAATAAGTTGCGTTTTTTTGCGATCAGTACTTCAGTATACCGAAATTACTTATTTTCTCCCCAGAGGAAGCAGTTTAAGTTGTTAAAAGTTTTGTTAAAACTCTGACTAAAATTATATTTAAACGGAGTTTGAGTCGGATCCTTTGTACTTTTGGTGCATTTTTTGCTGAAACTCTCAATCGTTTTTCAAAGCTTTCAACAGTTTTCCAAAAGTACAAGTTTTGTTCAAAACTATTTTGTTTAGTCTACCCATGATCTTTCCAGACTCTCGTATAGGCTTTGGAGAGTTCATATAGTTACTTTGTTTGGATTGCCTCAACTCAATGAGGTGACCTTAGTGTTCTTCAGATAGCCATCAAATGACCCTAAAAATTATCATCCAAACTCTCACCTGCATTTTAATGGCAAAAGATTTTTACAATAGTCTTTATAAGTATCATATGAGAGATCCTGCTAAGTATAATAGGGTTATTTGTGATCTTATTAGTTGGGCAAGGATTTAGAAAAGAGTTATAGTTTATTTAACAAGAGATCTATCTAAACTAGAGTAAAAACAGAAGTATCAATTAAAATTACAGGTGTGATACTGGAGGCAAATTGAGTTGAGATTATTTTACTTTGAGAATTGCTATTATATCACAAGCTCAGAGAGTATTCTCGAAGGATATCTTCACAATATTTTAAAATAAATTGGCACCTACTAAAATTTAAACAAAAAAATAACGGGAGAAATGATCAACCGACACGAAAGCGTTCCAATAGCCAGAAAAGTGACGGGGCTCAAAATATCTTTTTATTTGATTATCTAAAGAAAAGCGGACCTTAGTTTGCTCTAAGTTAGGAAAATAATAGTGTTTCATTTGTAAGTTTAACTTCTAGCATGTGACATTAACCACGTGGATAATTTTAATTTACATATTTTAAATTTTTTTTTTTAAAAAAAAAGGATTTGAATCTCGATTTCCCAGACACAAGTTGGTATCATTTAAAGCGATTGAGAGACCGAGGACCGCTTGTCCGCGACCCGAGCAGTGCTGATCAGAACCATTTTTGGGTCTGCTCAGTATGAACGCACCTATCCGTGACCCAAGTTGGTTTGATCAGAGTCGTCTTGAGTCGTGGACATCACCTTGATTCGAATGATTTTTTGGAAATAAGTTTTAAGGATATACCTCGTTCCGTCGCCTGGTATCAACGATGTTGATGAAGTATCGAAATTCAAAAAAAAGGAAGAAATTGGTGTAAGTTTGTTCATATTACCGTTTTCTAACCAAAAATTTTATCAAGGTATTATCGAAAAATTTTGAGTTTTGCATCACTAGTTTTATTTTATTAATCTGATATTAAATAATGAACAAGCTAGGTAGTATGCTGATAGGCGGCAATACAGAGAAAAGAGCTAAGAGACTAGCGCAAAGATATTAGAACTGTTACGACTGAAGATAGCCCTTTGAAATTAAAACGTGAAGCTTTGGCGCAAAACAAAACCGTAAAAATGTGATTTTTGAGCTGATCATTAGATGGAACATGAATTGTCAAATTAATTTGATGATTGCTAACCTTATAAGAGCTTTGAGGATGCACTCGTCCATGTGTATGTTGGGTCTGTCTATCCTGTAGATGATGACGTATCTGGAATATTCTAGAATGATCTTGACAAACTGTAGCTCCGTCTGGTTTACTTCGTCCACTTCTACGCCCAGGCGTCTAAACAACAAAATTAATCAGTTGAAATTATAATAAATTTTATGGTTCAGTTTTATTTCCAAATACATGCAGTCAAATCGAAGGAGAAAAAACGGACAGAGACAGAGCTCTAATGGATCCGTTTTCAATGACTCTTCATTAAGAATTATGAGTACTTTTCTTTTATAGAATACAAAACCTGAAATGAACATAAATGTTCAATCTGGGTGATCATTGGTATGAAAAATCCTGACAACGAAAAGCACAGGCAAGGTTATCAAGGAAACTTGGTAACCTTACACCTGGTCATAAAAATTATCTCGTTCTAAATTATTGTTTTATTTTGTCAGCACAGTAATTTTAAATGTTGTTAATAGTTGCAAATCTGGGCAAGATTTATCAATTGACGTTTTTAAAAGTAATTACTTAACACAGATCAAAAAAAAAACACGTCATAACTTATTAGTCAAATCTTAGCTCAGTTAATTTTGCTTCGGTTTCCAACGTTTAGTCGAGCTAATGTTTTTTTTTTAAAAAAAGCTGCTGGAATGTTCCAGTAAAATGTTAGTAAGGTGAAAAATTCCTCAAAACAGGCGCACAAATTTTACAAGTTTGCTTTCATCTAGGTGCCTTGAATATAATAATTAAACTAATCACGATTTTGTCAAGCTTTTTCAAGTTTCATTTTGCAAATTTTTTCTGTTGAGAAACCAAAGTTTTGTTTCGAGAAATTCCGAAGGCCATACACAGTTTTGACTATAGAGTACTATAAAAAACGTGGATTTCAATATTTCTCTGAAAGATAACACACAAACTCTAGTTTCAACTTCGGCCATTTCGGTCTTGTCAGCGAATTATTAGCTCTGTTAGAGATACTAAATAGCATGGCGGAACCTAATTTTTACAATTAAATTGACACTGTTTTCTATTCACTTTTTAATCAAGAGTGCTCAAAAATCCAGTTAGAGCACTTCCTCAATCTATATAATTGTTGGGCCATTAAGCAGTCAGAAATGATTCTTTCGAACTGCAAACTGTTAACAGCGTTCTAGGCAGCCATGCTGAAACATTTTAGGTTCTGGGACATAGTTACTAAGACATGTCAATTACACGAAATTACAATTAGTGAAGGATTTTTCAAATAATCGTACAAATTCATGGATCGTGATCTAATCAAATCCACTAATCTTAAGGGCTAAAAATTCTGGAATGGGCAGGTTTAAAATTCTGAAATTCTTGTTCGCAGTTCAAAATCTAAATTTGTTAAGGTTTGGCTCTTTCCGAGTGACAACTAGGCAGCTCCTCAATTTTGAATTTCTCAATTTGCTGTTGCTACAGAAGAGCTCTTCAATCGAGAAACCATTTTAAATGGAGGTTTTTGGCTTTTATATTCCAGGAATAAACGAAGTTTAAAGTTTTTGTCGGTATTTTTTCTGTTTTCTTTTCCAATTCTTGAGGACTTTTTGCGCTTTTCCAGTCATTTGTACAAAAAATGCCAAAACTAGTAGAAAAGCTTATTTACTTTAGTCTTATCAGGTTTTCAATGTTATTAGATTTTTTCGTACAGTGCTAGTTTTCTTCCCAATATTGCTAATTAAGTAAAAAAATAACATTAATTTATGCCAAATCAAGTACTTTACAGACTTTCGTGTTCAACTTTGATACAATAATTGACCCTGAGAGCTACCGTCTCGGATAAATCGACTAAATCATCAATTAACTTCCTCAATAATGCCGAATTTGAGCAAAATCGATCTTTCTTGGTGTTTAGGTGTTTAGTTTGACATCATTAGCTTTGGTCTCTTGACTCTTGTATTTGATCTCAACTTGAGGACTTCTTATGGATTTCGGTTCAACTCGGACCTAGTAATTTGGAAAGATTTGTTATCGCTCTCATTTTAATACTTTTAAAAAATTTGTCTCTTGGCTTACCATATATTTAAATAAAAATTTGAAAATTTTTGATAACTTTATAAATTATTTATCAAGTCTCTTTAATTATTGCATTTTTCTTCATTAGACTATGAAGAAAACAAAATAAATGTCAGCACACCATTGAAATCCAAATCCTTAGTTTTGAGTGAGCACCACAATGAGACGAAAAAGGCGTCGCCATCGTTCGAGGCCCTTTAATAATAGTTTTTTGTTGCTCTGAAGAGTTATATCAAATTACAAACTATGGATTAAAACATCCTGTTTCGAGAAATAACAGAACCTCCATGTGTATTTTTTTCAGAATTAAGTGGCCAATGTTGGGTTAAGAGTAAATATACTTAATTTCGTTTGTCCCTGATTTTCACGATCTTGTTTTGATATCAGGGTTATAGGCATCTGAAGAAGTTTTTGACTGTTGAATTTTTTTCGAAACCATTTTAAATTGGTAAGCAATACTCTTATTATTATATAATATCAAAATACGGTTTTCCCGATGGCAAGTTTAGAAATTGTCATCCAATTTCCCGTGCCACTGTAGCGCAACGCAAAATTTGGTCGAGATTTTGTCGTACGTTTTACCGATACCCCTAATATAACTGAGACAATACCTCAAAATGGCTCAAATCGGGGAATCAATATATCAGTAAAAAATACTGCCAATAGCCTGTAAGTACTGTTTTCACTAATAAATAGGATTTTTTGGAAGCCAGATGACAAAAATTGATATTTTGAGAGAAGTACTTATGAAAAAGTTGGTATTTTGACCATAGTTCGAAAAAAAACACTAAACGTTGATGTCAGCAAAAACGCAAGACTCAAAATTTTGATAAATTCTTTTTGTGTTCTTTATCGCGGTTTACCAATTTAACAAGCTTATTATTAACTCTCTGATCCAGGTCTAATCGCTGAAAGAAAGCATTTAATTGTTGCTCTCTCTCATATCCAGCTGTTTATGGGGATGTCTTCCGTTGCATGTTGAAGTCTTCCTGTTGAAATTAGAACTTTCTTCATTGTTTGTTGCTTGGCTTTAAGAGTTTCAACATTTTGAGTTGATTGTTTACAGCGAGTCTGTGTTCGGAGCAAAATTGTGATTAGCATACTGCCACTCCCTTGATGTTGGTGTTTTTCTAAATTTGAAAAGTACCACCCCAAGGACTCTAAAACTGACCGACTGCTTGGGGTGGTGCTTTCCTCATTTTGATCTTTATTGCTATTCACAATTGGATAAAAAAGTTTAGAAAACTTGCACATAACAGGAAGTGTTTTATATTCACAAAGGAAGACTTGAGAAAATATTGTTGTTGAGAATCCGAAACCTACTACAGAAACAAAAGCAAATGCAAAAATTGTTGCTCATTATTATATTTATTGTTGTTCATAATTCAACATGTATTCGCTACTTCTGCTTATCATTGTTTATTAAATTGTTACTTCTGTCCGCGAAGTATTGGTATTTGTGGCAACACCAACTGGGTGTTCATTTTATTTATTGCTGCAGACTCTTTGTGGTATGTGTGCCATGTTTAACTATTCATGTATTTGTATTAACCAGTTAGAAGATAATACTCTTTGAAGTTAATATTAAACCGTTATGCAATTAGCTGCTTTAATGAAATCGTCAGTGGTTGGAGTAATTTTTATTACATAAATTTAACGGATTTTACTGAATAAGGCGATAATAAAATGATATCTAAACAGCCCGCTTTGTTGAATTCAATTTTTTTAAACCGTTTGTTTATTTCGATATCATACATACAACGGAAGATAATGAGTAAAAATCAGTTGTGGCAAATATAATTATAACAAATTTTCCTGTAATATCATTTTGCACAATTTAATGTGCCCATCACCCTTCCGGTCTGAATCTTTAGGCTGGGCCCATATGATTTTATTGCTATGTCCGCAAATTGGGTTAAAATTATCATTATTAGGGTCCACAGCACACCTGGAAAACCCCTTGCTTGTTTATTTGTTTGTTTTTGTATCGAGTGTAAACAAATAAATGAAACACACTCATTTGCTTAATTTGTGATATGGAAATCCAATCACGGTCGTATGGCTTTCTAAACAGCCTATTTCTCTTCAAATACAGGTCTATAAATTTGCCCTTTTTAGGAAAACCCAAGACTGTGTAGGAATTGCTATTTTTGCTTATTGCACAACTGTCAAAGAAGACAACTTACAGCGAGGGCAAGTTTGCCCTTGCTTTAGTTTAACCACACTATTGTATAGTAATGTAAGTTTGTAAATAACCGTCAAAAGATTCCACAATGCTTTTTTGGCGCAAAAAAATTAGTGAGAAGAATTTGTCACTTTTTTATACGATTTAAATAACTCAATATCAAGTCACGTTCGTCTACGGCCACTGCTGCAGCATCTAATGGCCACAATAGTGTCAATTAGACCAAAAAACGAGAAGTCTTTATTGGTGACCTAATTCAGAAATGATTTTCACGATAACCATTATGGTTTGCCAGGAGAGTTTGCAGTTTGCAATTACCAGCATAACGGTCCACAATATCAACTAATTTTTTGAATGGGGTTTCTAGTAATTACTATTATAATTTGGGTAGTATAAGCTGATTACATGCTCAAAATCATAAAATGTGTTACGATATTGTTGCCACTGATTTCCACAGTTTGAGTAACTAGTTTTCATAGTAAAATAGGTTAGGCAAATGAAAAATGCCCGAAATATTGTCACTAGGTTCCAAACACCATTTTCTTTTTTTTAAAACTTTTTCTTTTTAGTGAAATGTAATTTTCAAAAAGCTAATAAAGTTTGTTTAACTCACGCAATAGTAATTTTTACCAATTAACAGTGAATTCGGGGACAAAAAAATTTTAAGTCAAACAGACGTTTTTTTCCACATAAGATTACAAATTTTTTATGAATAGGAACTCATTGTAGGTAAGCTTCTGTACGATTATAAAAATATGAGCATGAAATTATAAGGTAGAAAATTAGCGATATCTAATTCAGAGTTTTAATGTGTCTTGAAAAACGGTAGTCTATACCCCGTTATAAAAAGGAAACAGGCACAATCGATCACGAATTGATTTACCAAATTACGTAATTAACCCGTTTGGTTGTAGACAATAGTGGGATAAAAGGAAGATATAACTTTGGCAGATTGCGTAATTAGCCGGCTGATCAAAATGAAATATTTAATTGACAAGAATATGCACAAACTTTTTACCAAGCCAAATTATGTATTTGATGGAAACTTAAATTTGCGCTTGATTATACGGGAATATTATACTTGGAGGTTGTTGCTACTACACGTTTGAAAAACTTTTTTATGATCATATTTGAGCATAAAGCAGGCATAAGATTCATTATGCCCAGTTTTTTGTAAACACGGATAACTTTTGGTATTTTGCAGATTGAGTATTTCATGTTGCTGAATAAATTCTTCGTGTTTTCATTTAAAGCCAGTGCCAAATTTCTTTAGTCATTTTTTCTTCCTAATTTAACTTCACAACATGAATAAAGGTGAACGTGGATAATTAATGTCCACGCCAGTAATTAGAAACCTATTGGAGGGTGGAAATTTAGTTCGGATTTGTTCGTCTGGACTGGTTGTCGGCCAATACAACATTCGGTCATGCAACACAGCATTGCGCCATGCAACCACATACCTGGCTAGGGCGCGTATAAGATTGTGTACATTTGCCTCTTGATTTGGGGTGAGGGGCTTGCGTGACTTCCGGACGAGTCTGAGTGCCTTGGCTATAATCTCACTGGCTCCCCCCACCCCCTCACACATCACCACTGCTATGTGATTTACAAGACTCTTCGCCACCTGCAATGAACAAATAACCCAACTGATGACCGAATTTAAATCTTGCAAGATGAATTAAGACCTGCTAAGTTCGTGCAAGAATCATACAAGATGTGAATGTTGGCAAAATATGTATTCCCATCTTTCAGTATTAATTAATATAATTTGTGAGTTAATAACTGATCATGAATTGCTTGTTTATCAACAAAAAATCCCTAGGCTCCTAAATTCAGCTCAAATTAACCTGGAAAGATGAACGGAATACTAGGAAAAGGAGCGAATTCACCTCATTTCTTGAAACAACGATTATCAAACGATAAAGGAAATTAATAGCAGTCAAAGATGACTATGCCAATTTTGTTGACATCACTTTCAAGTCGAAGTCGAGAGGGGTCTCAATGCACCGACTAAAAGTGCGGTTTATTCTCAACCGATGGTTTTTATACGGTACTTCGATCCGACAAATATGAAATATGGCCACATGTTGAGTTGAACAGCATGGACGAGAGAATGCAACTAAACCCTGTAGTCGATTTAGAGATTCGCCATTGGTAGCTCACTTTAAAACACTCACGTGCACATTTTAAAATACCGAAAGTCTGCAGTGCCAGAAGTCAAAATGCCAGAAGTCGCTACTTAGCCAGAAGTTGACTTCAGTTGACTTTCGTCATTTTAAAACGTGCGCGTTTCCTGTTTTAAGCATGGTTAAGTGACTCTGCAGAAGTCACTTCGAAATTGTGACTGAATATCTGGAACCGCTTCGCAGTTCTCGATAAACGCCAAAAGTTCTCAGTGAAATCAAGCAGAATCACTTAACCATTACTTGCGTCGCAAGTATTCTGATGAAACGGAGAGGAAAACGTACAGACATCTTTGACAAAGTGAACTATCTCGACAACCCAAAATGCTCTTTGGGCATTCTGCGTCATTGTTAAAGTACACCAAAAAAGTTTAATCGCTTTGTAGTACAACTTCCACGGAATTAGTTTTCAATGCCTTGAAAACATTTGATGACAAGCCACAGAAATGCTCAAAAACGTTTGGCTTTTCTGCGCAGCAAAGACTCACAGCGTGAGAAACCGTGCCTACAATTTTGACAGAATAAACATTTCTGCAGTCCGAAGACCATGGTACACCAGCTTTTGTTGGTTCTTTAAAGTTGCCCTGCGAGCCATAGTCATGTTCAAACAATTGATTCTTTTCATAAGGGTGGAAAAAAGGGTGTAATCTTTTATCATTCCACCCTTAATTACACTCTTTCTAAGAGTGTAAAAAGAGTGTACAAAAGAGTGTAATAACAGTGTAATTTTTTAAAATTCCACTCACACTCTTTTCCCCGATAAATAAGAGTGGAAAACGGATTACACCCTAATCCCCGCTAATTAGGGGTGAAATAGGGGTGAAACCTCCTCCCGGGCATCAATAGATGGCAATATTTCCTTAGACTCCCAAACTTACAATTTCAAGCCTCCTTACAAAAAAATGAAGGCTAGTGAAAAACAAAACTACTTCGAGAGCGGACGCGAGACTTGACATTTGTGCCTTTATGTGACTTGGGAACATATCCAAAAGCATAACCCGTACGAGCTAAACGACTTCAAATTGAATCTGAACAAATTTCTATGAAATGCAAACGTACAAATTGAGTCTAATTGTCTATCGTAGAGAGAAGAAATTTCCATATTGTAAAACAGTTATAGATGACAGTAATGGTGATCACGCTGTTGTTTGCAATGGGTGTGGTGATACAACAGCTAGGCACATGAAATTTAGGTAAAAGCTTGCAGGAATTTCTGCAGCGGATTCAGTCCTCTAATAAAAAAAAAGTTGATACCAGACAGCACACAGCTACTCATGGCAGTGAGAAAATTATACTACATATTGAAAAGCAGGAAAGGTGCAACCCTGTTTTTTTAATACGAAATTAAAAGAAGGGCATACTCTTACGCGCCTGAGACAACAGACGAGCGGAGGTATAGCGTATAAAAAACAAATGTTTTTATTTGGTTGGTGTCGCATATAATTGAAGTTCTGGGTGGTTTCCAACAAATGTCTGAGAAGAGCCTGAAGCGTTTGGCTCTAATTGCTGATAAATGTATTTTTTGCGAGAGTCGGACTGCTATCTTTAACAATATGTTACAGCCAATTTTCGTTTTTTTTTCTATGCGTTGAACAGCAGTCATGATAGCAGCTGGTGATCTTTGATCCCGGTACGTATTTTGGCGAAAACTCATCAATGATAGTGGAGTTTTATGTCTTAATTTATCCAAGTTTGAGGCTAAAATTTAAAAAAACCCGGAAATTTAATGACATCATTGTTTTACCTATTGGGCGGGCAGGCACTACAATCAACTTCAAACGACGCAACTACACCGAGTATCAATATTGTACTGAAACATATCCGTTGGCATTTAGAACCCGGTTGCACAAAATGGAGGTTTAAGTAAAATTTTATGTGTTCCTGATTTGAATTATTCTTTCCAATCAACAAAGATTGTTTAAAATAAGTATAAGAATTTAAGAAGGTAAGGAATTTAACTTAATTGCGTAAGTTGACTCTCGGCTATATATATATATATATATATATATATATATATATATATATATATATATATATATACATATATATATATATATATATATATATATATACCAGTGCCGAATCATTAGTAAATGGCGATCAGTACTGTTTCCTGTTGAATTGCAGATATCTTGATTAAAAAGTGTGTTCAGTTCAAACCGTTTGAAATTCAGCAATCTTGAAAAAAATGAATTTTTCGAAAGTCACTGTTAAACTTTGAGTGACAGCCGTCAGGAGCATGATAGATGCGTTTACTGTCCTAAAAACTGCAGATAGTAAATACCAGTTACAACAAGTAAGTAACAGTTAAATATCAAGAGGAAACAATTATTGAGGTAATCTGCATGTTACTAGAAAAGGGGTGCATTGTTCAACCAGCACCTGGAATTGCAAAATGTATAGATTTTTAGTGACAATGTTACTCTACCAGCAAGGAATAGAATGGTTCCAATTGGCCCCACCCCATTAGAGCAGAACGAAATTACAACAGTTCAGCATTGAATTATTATAATACTTTACATTGTCACAATATTATTCCCACAATATTGGTTTCTGTAGAAAATGATTTGTGACCAATTTCAGCGTCAACAGTGTTGATAATAATTTTGCTTAAAAGTTTCAAAAGAAGACTTGTAACAAACCTGTTCAAACACGTTCAGCTCGCCACCCATGACCAAAAGCACCGTTGGAATGGTACCGCCGCCTCTTCCTGGAATCACATTGCTCGCGGCTACCGGGGATGTCTGGATTGTGGGAACTGAACCAACGTCGTTTATGGTCGAGGCACCCGCGGGTTCCCGACTGGTCGAGAGGTAGCATTCAATGTTGGATCTCATTTCCGCATCCTTAGCTGGAGAATGGGAATCAAAAAATACAAAATGGGAAAAAAGTTTGTTCAAAGTTGCGTGATCATCTAAGCCACTATTGACATTGTAGTTAAAAGCCTCTGGTCTCTGACAAATCGATGATTTCTTTGATGATTGGTTTAGCTCTGGTGCAATTCCTGCAGTTCCAGGAACAGCCCTCGACCTTGACGTTCGGATCCGCTCGGATCCTGGCGATGTTGCGGAATTGACAGTCGAGGCGTTGACAACGTTTGAGGATGAAGGTGAAGAAGATGCAATCTTTCGGCTGTCTGAAGTTGTAGATTGTTTGAACGGTCTGCTAAACTTTCGGGACATTCTCGGGTTCTGTTGAAAGTGGGTCTCTGTTATGATTGGTGCGTCGTCTTCGTTGGCGGCTGATGATGTCCAGAATTGGACTTCATCTCCATGTCTGATGTAGTTCCAATTCACCTGAAGAAGAATTTTTGTCATGTTTGTTTTGATACTTATGCAAACAACTTTTTCCTATTTTTGTTCGTCAACAACCCAATTTTAATTAGACTTTTGAGAACGGTCCCTCGTACCAATTTAGAGCAAGAATGTATTTGCAGCAGTAAATTCAATTATGCTGGATTAATGCTCTAAATAACTTCTTTAATATTTTTTATTAAAGTTATAATTATAAAAAGAAGATAAACAGACGATAAACTTCATTGAATATAAAACCGTTTTATGTTCTATAAAAGGCTATCTTCTGTTTACCTTCTTGTTAAAATGAGCAACTTTCGATTGAGAAATCTACTCGTCATTTTCTTTCTTAAATTACGGTGATGATCTTTTAAAAAAGAATCTAACGAGAAGACTTCTCCATCCAAAGTGTTCCTGGTCCGAAATAAGCAAATGTATTTCTTCAGCTTTGCTGACCATGGAAGTTTAGGAAGTTGTAAATAATTATCAGTAATTTTTTTTGAGATTTGTTTACCGGTATTAGTTTCAATATGCGACAGACCATTCTTTATATCAGTATGTGACTTACCATTCCAATCAAATGGAGCTGAGGTTCGTCTCTGCCAATCCACTCCAGGTACTGTGCATCTTGCAGCACCTCTCCAATCAGGTTGTCCACACCTGAAACAACCCACATCAATTCAACTCCCCTGGACATGATTCATTAATATTACTAAAGAACCAAGTTCGATCAGCACCTTTATTTCTTAATTTCCTTCAAATTCATTTTCATAAGTCGGATTTTTTCCGTTTGTGCCCCCCCCCCCACAGCTAAGTGGGTGCATATTATTTGCACACACCCCCCCCCCCCCCGAAGCACGCGCAATATTTTTACACGATGATTTACCATGCAATGACACGTGCTCTGTAATTAGGGGGAGCATAACGTACTGGGGGGGGGGGGGGGGAAGAGGGGCACAAACGGAAAAGATCCCATAAATTATCCAATGTTTGACTTTATTGCTCTTAGTATATTTGGATTTTCCCTTTTCAAGCCAAAGTTTGAATGTAAATTGGGCAAAAGTTTAACGATAAAATCTTGTTTCACAATTTTAGGCAAAATGTCGCAAATGTAATATAGTATAAATTTTGATAGATTTGAGACTCTGGTTTGGGAAACACAGATAATTTAAGTGTTCAACCAACTTGTCTTGGTATTCACGACTAATTTTGAAGAGCACTAGCAAATATACAGAAACATCGCTTCCTGATTCACTGTTCGCCTGGTCAACAGATTGATTCGAGATTGCTGTTGTCTTTCGTTCTTATTGAGCTGTTTTTTCATTACAGGTGTCTACGCGTACCAAATTTTCTAGTAACATTCATTTTTATAGCGGATTGCAAATTTTGTATCATAACACGTTGTAGAATTGGATGACGCTTACTTATCCCTAATCCTTTTGATTTCCCTGTAAGTCACAGCTTTTTTATCCGCCGAATTTTGTAAATACATGATTGGTTTCTGGTCATTGTTAATTTTAGCTTAGTTGGGCATATTGATCAAACTTATGTTGTTCAATAACTGTTCAATCACTTCATCAAATCGCTCACTAAATTTCCACTCTCATTTGGTGAGATTAAAGACAAAATTGCTTACCACTTATTGGGAGATATCAAATTGTCATCCAGGTCACAGCTATATATTTTTGAATGTAAGATTCTTTCCGTACCGATACACGCATGTAATGAGGGAGCGTTTAAATTTTCAACTGATTGAAAGCACCCTTTTATTGTATCAAAATGAAACTGTTATTGACTGATTGAAAAATTTTGAACAGAAGAAAACCACAAGTCACCAAAAAAATAATTTTACGGAACGTCAGAATTAAATATTATTCACTAACTCTTCATTGTTAAAAGTCTCCTTATGTTTTTCCTTATATTTCCTTGGCTTTGAAATCAACTCTTGAAATAAAGAAAACTCAAACAACATGGCAATTTTTTTTTCTGTTACGACGACAGGCTTTTTAAAAATTGAAATTAAAAAAATAAAAATGTGTCAACGTTTTACAACAAAAAAGGAAAACGATTGAACAGTTGTCTAGTCTATCAAAATTTAGAATTGTTTAAATTAGTAATTCTCTAAAATGGTAGTATTCTCAGAATAAGTACTATTAGGTTAATTTTTCATAGCAAGTTTTGTTGAGCGCTTTATGTTTACTTCACTTTTCACAAAATTTAAAGCTAACTGCTTGTAACCCGGTTGACTCTGAATTTTTATCTTGCACGATCTGGCAACATTATCGCAGAAGCATGCAAACAATGTCTTATATTTTAAAATTCACGATCTCGCAACATAGCCATTCGTCTTTCAGGTATCTAGCAAGACA
>NW_027450854.1:0-21524 GCF_964194025.1 Convolutriloba macropyga
ATTCCTCAAAATTCCTCCCATTGCAGCCCACTCTTACATGGCAATATTAGTCAGGGTGGTGGTGTAATTCCACAAAAGTCCTCCCATTGCAGCCAACGCTTGCATTGCAACTTTTGTCAGTGGGGGTAATTCCTCGAAAGTCCTCCCATTGCAGCTCATTGTGGAGTCAGGCATGACTTCCAAAAAGGAATATTTAATATTTGAAAGACTTTATTCAGAAAAAGATTGAAATACTCTTTTCTGATTGGATAAAAATGATATATTATTTTATCCTCCTGTCCCTTTATGTGTTTACCCATCTACCCTCTCTCAGCAGAAGAGAAAGTAATTTAGTCAGTACCAGTCACCATCCTGATTTAATAATAGAGTATATTTCTCTCTCTCTACTCCGCTCTTGTTTTGTATTGAGATAAACGTTAGACCGTAGCATTGGGGCCCGTGCACCGTCTACTGAAGCTCAGATAGAAGAGTAACAGACTAGAGGAATAGAACTTTAGTTAGTCAGGTAAGCCTTAAGATTAACTAGTATTCTTGAGACAACCATAAGACAGTTCAGGAAGTAACCTAACAAAGGTAAGCTCTAGAACACGTCTTATCTGGTGCGACCAGTACTGAACTAAATTGGGTAAACAATTATAATTTCTGAGGGATATAACAAAAACTATTGTTAGAAAAACAGAACGGATTAAAATTCAAAGAATAACAAATGGCTTCCAAATTTGATACACAATCAAACCATAATAACGAATTAACACCTTTTGTTATCGCAAATGATTGTCCACAAGAAAATACAGAATTAATTTACAGAATAATCCTAAATTTGAAGAGAAACCTCTTCAAAGAGACAGATCATATACAACAAATAAAAATCAACCGCAACCATTTGACACACTATCTACCAGTAATACTACTGAATAGTGATAGATACAACAGAAACTATACATTTGTATTAACAAATGAAAATAACAACAGAAGAACATATTTTAATTTCCAAAATGAAACAACATTATCGGAAATGCTAAAAATATTTTTAAAAAGACATGAAGAATCACAGGATAGAACAAAACTAACAGCAATAACATCCACAACATACAACATAATAAGAAACACAAGTGGATATCTCAATGAAAGTCGTCAACAGGTACAGTCTGTGAATGACAGATTAAGATTTGACATCAAAAACTATAATAATTGGCTGACAAAAATAATAGAACTAAAACCAGAAATAAAAACAGCATCAATAGATATCATAAAAATAGTATCTGAATTTACTTTCCTCTTTTGGTTAGACAATTTTGAACATATAAACGAAAAACGAATACAGTTCGGAGAGACATATCCTGACGAAATAGGATATCTCTGTGATGAACTCAAAAACATTTGGGATAAAAAATATTATTCAGAAAATTTTGAAAGTACTTTACAGATCAGTTCAGACAGTATTAATTTCATTGAAGGAATAGAAAATTACGTGAAAATACTAGATCAAGGACAATCAGGATCATCATCATTTAATATAACAAAAAGTTCAACATCAACGTCAACACCAAAAGATACACAACTGAACAACAATTCACAAGTAAAACAAAAATCAACAATAAAACCAGATAAACTATTAACATCAAATTTATTCGGAAACAACAATAATACAATAGAAGATGTAGACAATTCTGATTCAGATGAAAGAGAAATTAGATCTGACAATCAATTTCCACCATCGGTAAACCAAAACAGACGAAAATACCAAAACAAGGACGAAATTAACAGCAACAGAATGTACATCAACTCGGTAGATAACGAATATAGAAACCAAGAACAGAATTGGGAACAACAACAATATAATTATGAAGACTTAAAAAACGAAATTACACAAACAGTAACAAAACATACTAATAAATTAATAAATAACCTAGAAGAAAAATATCATCGAATGAGCCGAAATATGGAAAAAAGACAAGAAGAAGCACTAGAAATGGTAATCAATAAATTGGATAGAACTCTTGACAATCTACAAAGACAAAATAACTATAGAACGGAATACGAACATCCATTACATAACAGAAATCAAGAAAATCCTTTTCATAACAGAAACCATGAACATACAACAAATGAAAACATACAAAATACTGATAGACATAGTAATCAACAACAAGGAAATCAAAATAGAAGAACAAACTCAATCACAACAGAAGAAAGGGAAACAACAGTAGTAGAACCACCTTTACCATTTTATAAACAATTAACATCAATGAGCATAAACGAAGACCCTCAAATTGAACAAAACATTAGCAGTGGTTCAGTACCAACAACAATAAGACCATTCGATGGAACAGACCCAGCATATACTGTTGAAGAATATTTAAATAGCATTGTCGCTGCTATGATATTCAGCAGTGGCATTGAACCGGTAAATAAACCAGGACATCACCAATGGAAAGTAAAAAGAGCAGCGTTAATACTACATACTTTACAGGGACCTGCACAAAAATGGTATTCGACACTTCCAAGTGAAACAAAATTAGATTGGGAAACATTTTGCAAAGAATTTTCAGATATGTTTGATTCGGAAAAATCAAAACAACAAGCAAAAATCATATTACAACAATTACAAAAACATACAAACGAATCACTAAGATCATTAGCATTAAGAATAGAAACTCTTGTCAAAACTGCTTATTCTCTATACACAGAAGATTACAGAAATAGTGTTATGAACCAAACGTTCATAAGATGTTTAGACAACGAATTAAAAAACGCAGCATTAAAGAAACATACAAACCACAAACAAACTCCACGAGAACCAGAAATGCCATTCAAAACATTAGTAGAGAAAATAGACCAAATGGATCTAACAAGAACAATAACTAATAATCACAAAAGATTATATGAAGTAAACCAGAGTACAACGAATATTAATGAAGATCTAAAACAAATGAATATAGCCTGTAATAATATAAATGAACTTAATCAAAACGACTTAGAACAATTCGAAGGAACAATATGCAATGTTCTAAACGGAATTAACAATACATATGACAAAAAGAAATTTAAAGGAAGACCAAAGTTTGCACTGTTTTGTAGCTATTGTAGCTCACATGGACACACAAAGGGAAGATGTTTCAAGAGACCACGTCGAGGTAGTGTTACAAGACCGAAAGAAAGATCATTTTACAGTCACATGAGAAACAATCAGAACTTACCAAATAGAAGAATTAACTCAAATAATGTCAATGGCAGACAACTACCACCGACATCACCAATATATAACAACTCCAGAAGTCGGACACCATACAGATCACATTCAAGAAATAACTACCATAATAGAAATTCCAGAGATAGTAGAAACAATCAAGGATATCAAAGATCAAATAATTATAATAACAGAAGTACTAGTTATAACAGGAATAACTACAATAGAAACAGAAGCAACAGTTATCATAGAAGCAACAGCTATAACAAATACAATAATAATAATAATAATAACAGATCAAATTCAAGATACAATGACAGAAATAATTCAAGACAACAATCACCTTATAATAGTAACAAAAACAATAATAATAATAATCGACAAAGATACAACAGTAGAGATTCAAATAGAAACGATAACTATAGACAACGTTCTAATAGTAACAATAGAAATCATTCAAATAACAATAGCAGAGATAATAGAGGATACTCATCCCAACGAGAACAAAATAACAGACATTATTCAAAAGAACGGAGAAATGATGGAAACAACGATAGCAAAAACAGAATAAATAGCGTAGGACAAGAAAAATCAAATAACGATCCACCAGGAATCGACGAATATGAGTACACATCAGAGTCCTCAGACGAAGATCAAGAAATACTAGATAAATTTTACAATGCCAACGAAGATACATGCAATACTGTAATAAATACATTAGAAAGCAACCCAACATGGATATTACCAATGTATCAATATCAGAAATTTGAACAGGACTTTACAAAACAAAAACCTATGTTAGAAATAGATTTTCTATTAGATTCAGGAGCAACATTAAACCTACTAAATGAAGATACATGGAATGAAATCAAATACAATAACCCAGAAATGATCTTGGACAAAGCAAGCAAAACACTAACAGCTGCAAATAATACAAAAATAGACACATTCGGAACAGTAACACTGAATTTAACACCAGACAGAATTTCTAACAATAGAAACAAACCACAAAACAATTTTTGCATTCACTTCTATGTAACACAATGCAATCATAATATACTGGGTACACCATTCTTCAAAGAATATATCGAGACGATAAATGTTAATACCAACAAACTAACATTAAATACAAATACAAATTTAGACAACGATATTATATTCTACATGAATAGTACTAAAGATTATCCTTACTACTCTCGATTATACACAATCATTAATAGAGAAACAATCTATATAGAACCAAATCAACAGAAAAGCATAACATTTCCAATACCAATATTTAAACAAATGAAACACTCAAATGATAAAACAATACAGAAATCGAAATTCTATTTCGAACCAATAAACAAATATCATAACGTATCATTTACAGACATAAAGGATTTTTCCTCAGACGAAGAATACTTTATGGACATACTATTGATCAACAAAAATAGACACCGAATAACAATAAATACAGGACTCATTGGTTTCATGAACAGAAATATTAGCTTCAAAAAACAAGATAACGAATTATACCAAACAAACTCTATCGACTTATTCCAAGCACTATACCATCTGACATACGAAAATGAAAACGATATCGATGAAATATTAAACATACAAGAAAACGAAACTATTGAACAAGTCGCAACATTTGAAAGAAAACCAAACTTCAAATGCAAATTTAACATTAACAAATATTCAGAACAAGAAAAAGAATTCATAAAAATGTTTGATTTTCAACATTCACACTTAACACAAGAAGAATTTGAAAAAGTACTAAAAATCATATTAGACTATAGACAAGTCTACGCAACAACAAAATTTGACGTAGGAAAAACAAAAGTAAAATTGAACTTACCAATAAAAAAGATGCAATATTCAAAAAACAAAGAATAAGTAAAGTACCTATACATCTTCGAGAACGAATACAAAAACTATTAGATGTTCTCAAAAAATATGACATAATTGCACCTGTAAATAAAGAACAACTATCAACAGGAAATACATTCACAAACCCGGTAATAATACTACGAAAAGGAGAATCTTTAAAGATTGTATTAGACGCAAGATATTTGAACAGCATGATAGATGAATCAAAGTGCAACTGGCCAATTGAACCAGTTGATGTAGCTTTAACAAGAATAAACGGAACAATATTCACAACAGCAGATCTTAATAGTGCATATAACCAAATACCATTAGACGAAGAATCGATGAGATATACACATTTCACAATTGGAAACGAACAATATTGTTTTAAAAGATTATTCTACGGAATATCAATCGGACCAGCAGCATTTGCATCAATACTAACACATTTCCTTTACACTTTGATCAGAAAAGGAACAGTTATCACTTACGTAGACGATATCTTTATACAAACAATTTCTTATGACCAAATGTTTGAAACACTAATCGAATATCATAAAATACTGCTTAAAGAAAATATCAAAGCAGCACCCGATAAAACATACTTCATGTTAAAGAAAGTAAAATTCTTAGGTCACATTATCGAAGACAAAAAAGTAAAACCACTTACATCACGAATTGATGGATTCCAAAAACTGGTACCTCCAACAAGTATGAAAGCTTTACAACGATACCTCGGAACAATAAATTTCTTAGCCAAATACGTCTATGGAATGCAACCAATATTACAACCATTATACAATCTATTACACAAAGAAAATGATTTCAAATGGACTAAAGAACATCAAAAAATATTTGAACAAATGAAAAAAACAATAACACATAACCTAGAATTAACAATACCAGATACAACAAAACCATTTTACATTATAACAGATGCGTCCAACACAGGCATTGGAGCAGCATTACTGCAACAACATCCAACTGAAAAGAAAATGCGATTAATATCAGCAAATTCTAGACTTTTCACACCGATTGAAATGAGACTATCTACACTAATTAGAGAATGTTCAGCGATTATTTTCGCACTCACAGAATACGAATTCTTATTAACAGGTTCAAATCACCCAATTATTTTATTTACAGATCATAAGCCAATCATTTACCTTTTTACACAAAAGAATAAACCAAACCATAGAGTTTACAGATTTCAATTGATACTAATGAAATTTCCTAACTTACATATTATATGGACTGAAGGAAAAAACCTAGCTTTACCAGACCTACTCAGTAGAACAATAGATGAAGAACATTTTACAAAAACACGTGATATTACAGTGGAAATACCTGAAAACATAAAATTCTTCTTTGCAAAAACACCATTTGCAAATAACCTAGAATGCAAATACAGCATTTGCAACAATACAAACAACGATAACAAAGACACAACACATTATCCAGTTCTAGCCAATATACACAACAACTACTTTGAAATTAACATTGATAAAAACGAATACCATCCGATATCATATGAAAAATATAATACCGAAACCAAAACAAATTTAGTACCGAAATATAAACCAAAAACAAAAAACTGGCAATCACCAATTGTTGAAAAAGATGACTTAATCATAGAGAAAAACCAAAAAGGACCATACATAACTCATCATGACGATGACTATCTTAGATTAATCAACAATGTAAAACAAGAACAAAATTTCGACCATGCAAAAATAACAGATATTTTCTATGATGAAAAAACAAAAGTAACAGAAGAGTTGATTAAAGAAACACAAATAATAGATCCAATACTTCATAAAGTCAAAATGTGGAAAAAAATAACAATAAACCACATTCAGTAACAATGAACATACGCGGAAATAAAGGACTATTCGCGTATTACAGAAAGTTTAAATCAATTACAATTGACGAAAAAACTAACATAATGAAAACGATTATCCGAATAAAAAAACAAACAATATACAAAGAATCTGTTTACCACTAACATTACTATTATGTGTTTTTTACGAAAACCATTGCGTAGATACAGTTGGTCACACGGGACTTGAAAAAACAAAAAGAAACATAATGGAAAAATATTACTTCCAAAACTTAACAACTTGGATCAAGATACTGATCGCAGACTGCATACAATGTCAAACAAACAAAGTTTTCGCTAACACAAAAACAAAAAGTAAGCAAGAACAATTAGCACCTACAAAAACATACTTTAATGAAATGATTATGATAGACACAAAAGGTCCAATACATCCTACATCTGAAGGAAATAATTTTATTTTTGTGATAGTAGACGCATTCTCACATTACGTAACAATAATGTGTGCGCCTCAGAACAATGCAGACTATGCAGTTACAGCATTATTTGAACATTGGTTTATGAAATTCGGACTACCCGAAGAAATTCGTTCCGATAACGGATCGGAATATATAAATACAGAATTAACACACCTTTGTAATTACTTTGAAATCAAATTTAAACCAAGCACAACATATGCACCCTGGACAAACGGATTAGTGGAAGGAACTAATAGAATAATTGGACAATTTATCAGAACATTACTCAACGAAAAGTACCAAAACTGGTCTAGAAAAGCAAAATTCTTTCCGTATGCATATAATACGCAATACCAGACAAGATTAGGCATGTCACCTTATGAAGTTGTTTTCAACCAAAAACCAAGAAAACCAACAAAGATTAAACTTGGAACAACTACAGACGAGATGGGAAACTGTAACCCAACAAGAACAAGCGCATGCAAAACACAACCCGCACATACTCACTTAGATAAACAATTCAGTCACCCAAAAATAGCAAAACTACAAAACGGAACGTTCGCAAAATGGTTTCTCGACAAAGAAAAACATTATAATGACACATATCAAACCATAACAAAAATATTACGAAACAGAAAAAGTTTAACTGATGAATTAAATTCAAGATTCAGAACAGCGAAACCACTTGATAAAAACACATTCGTCTTGATCACAAATCAACAACAGATTGACGGAGTATCAAAGAAACTACTACCTCTAAAAACAGGACCATATTTAATTGTTGATAAACCCACAGAAACAACATACATACTGAAGGACAATACTAATAAACACATTACAATACATAGAAATCATATTGTACCATACTTTCCGAAAGAAAAACATATTAAATTAGAATTACAAAACTACTTATTAACGGAAGAAATTCCAACGCTAAAACAACCCAATACCCAAACAACATCAAAACGGTATACACCGCCCGATGAAATAACACAATCTCATAGTTATAATCTTCGAAAAAGGAAAATAACAATTCCCCCATCTTGTCAATAGAAATAATAATAATAATAATAATAATAATAATAATAATAATAATAATAATAATAATAATAATAATAATAATAATAATAATATTATTCAAAAGTAATATCTACACAGGCAAAACACCATTCCTTACTATCAAATAAATCTCATACTCGAAAACCAGTGTAAAATTTAACAACTAGCAAGTTCTTTCATATTTAATAGCTTAATACTTCCCAACTAGTGCAACTAATGGGCACTACTAATAGCTGTCATGACTATCCCGTAACGTAATAATCATACACTACTCAGACAGAAATAACTATAAATTATTCGTTTCATTCATTTCACACGTATATTCCTTTGCGTGTTCAGTATTAAGTGTTCAGTATTCCTACTCTTTGTGTCCAACATCTACATATTACGATTAACATGCTCAGTATTTATACAAGACACACAAATTCCCCCTAACCCGACCCTGTGTGTCAAGAATCCCAACCCCCCAACCCAATTAAAACAGATATAACAAATGTACACATAAATTGAAATCGAATAAATAATACAGATAAAAAATAATACAAAAAAATACTAAAAGGTGCTCAAATTCACCTAACCTCTAACCCATGAAAATTATACAAGCTAATTATTTGTAACCTTATCATCTAAACTGATGTAAAACCCATATGATTTGAACAAATACTGATTCTAACAAATGATTTTAACAAATGCTATATCATCACCGTTAACACCGTTAACACCTTTTAGTAACAGGGATAAAATATATATATGAAAGACAACAGGGAAAATACACAAATAAAGATGTAACAGTCAACGTTTACCAACTGAATATCTGAATATCTGTACTCAAAACTGAAGAGTCTTTATTAACTGACAACAACACACATCTCCATGGGGTACACCAACACACATCTCCACCGAAGATCTCTATTGATGAAACAATAAACAATAATCAAATAAACAAATAAACAAACAACAAAAGAAAATATCCATAAAGAATATACAAAAACAAATTGGTATTGATAGTAGCCCACGAAATCTCAAACTGAAGATTAACAAGGGTAAATTCTCATGTAAACAAGAAAGCAAGTAACAAAATATACGAAACTAGAATAGACATTATGAGATAGTTGATATTTACAGTAAACAAAGAAACACAACACACTAACAAAAGAACCAAAGATCAAAGAACAAGAGTGTTATAATAACGTAAACACTCTCGAAATGGAATAGATATTTCGAAGCTGTTAACAATTCAGAATAATCCATTTACGGAATAATAGGGCAACAAAGATGACTAACCACATAGGAAACCGATGAAAATAAGGAAACAGAACTAATTAAATAATGAACAATTGATTAACAACGTAACATGGTATAAACGAAAAAGCGGAAGTTACAAAATAATAAGTACAACATAACAAGAATAAACATGCGGAACAACTTCAACAACGTGTCAGATAGACGAATAAACGAATAAAGCCGAATAAGCAAATAACAGACTTTCAGCAAATAACAACTTTCAGCTATAATGAATAACTTCTTCCATACGAAATAATAACGGGAATACAGAATCTCCACCACTCCGCCATGTCATCTCCATCATTACATAATCATCGGAGACTTGATCTAAAACACAAATACACATTTCTATTTCATTACATTCCAACACATCCAGATATATTAATCACATAACAATCCATAATACATTTTAACGTTTCGGCTAAGATATCTTCGATAATAGGAACGTTTTATTCCTTTTTGCAAACCAATTTGCAAAAACTCCACACATACGTCACTAACTAACACGTCATTTAAAATACGGACGTCATATACCTCGTTAGTACATCTCATTAGTGAGAAAACGGACGTTATATATCTCATTAGTGAGAAAACGGACGTTATGTATCTCATTAGTGAAAATACGGACATTATTATTTTAACAAACGCCAACAACTAAAATGTCACAGACATCATTAGTAAAGAAACGGACGTTATCTTTAGAAACCCAAACTAAAACTAAAACCAATTAAAGGGAAGAAAATACCAAATTGACACCATCAATTATGAACAAAGATATCTTAAACAACGAACGTTAGAGACAAACAGTCTCTATGCAGACGCAATTAGTAACAAAAACATACCAATCAACATTTTCACCTAACATAATGGTGATTAAACAAGACAGGTCTTACTAAGATCATTAGTAGATGAAATAAACATTTCAACTACGTCAATACTTCGTTTATGTCAATAATTAAAATCTGCAGAGTTGCACCATCTGCAGAGTTGCACCATCAAAGGCATACAACAGACATACCATATAGCAAATTAGAACAAAAGGTACCAAGCTAATTGGTAAGAACTGGCACCACTAACCATCCCGCTAACGCCACCAACCATCACTAACTAACCATCCTAATGATAGGGAGAACACTTCAAAACAAAAGAAATAGCATAATTGGCAGAGAAACAACAATCTAAGCTTATCGATACCATATAATTGGCACCAAGAAAGAATTAACATTCAATGATGAAAGCATACCATCTAACCATCAAACAAATGTCAATATACAAATTACAAGGAAAACAAAATCTCGAGAACAAAGAGTATCGTAACAATCAGAAGAGTAACCAATTCATCAAATGAGGAAACTAACACCATAATTGGACCCAGTTATTATTGAAATTGACAACTTAAAATCCAAAAAATGAAAAACGGAAGATATGAAAATGTCACCAACATTATAGAGAGCCTTCGAAAAGACAGTAAAAATCACAATTCTGATTTTGCCTCGCACAAACCACAACCGTTAAACTTGTTCAAAAATCTGAAAAAGTTTGCGAAAAAACTCAGCTAAGCTGAAAATTCTAAACTCCACAAATACAAAATTTAGTCTTAAGACTAAAAATATTCTATCTCAAAAAGAAATTCATATATTTCAATATATCTAATACCTAAACAAATTTTGTATCACTTCATAACCTATTTCATAACTTTTCTCATATTTGTCATAAGTCTCTCATTTATCCTTTTCACTCAACAATTCAACAACACCAGGTAAGCTGAATCCTTTTAACTACGCATTAAACTATTTGAACTTCTTCTCCGAAAGATTAATCCATCACTACAGTCACCACAGTGATGAAAAACCACCAATGATAAAAGTGTCAAAGTTTTTGCACTCTTTGGACAGAAAACAGTTTTGTATAAAAATCCAAGTCCAAAGAGAAAACTTTGCAAAATTAGATTACTCATTTGGAAACCACATTCATTTTGATAACGATAGTATAAGAACAACAATTTGTAAATTCTCCGATAAAGATTGTTTATTTATTATTGAAGGAAAAACAGAAAGCGGACAAGAAGTAAAACTATTCGGGGGAGAAAAACATTTTGAATTACTAAAACACATAACCATTTGTAACGAAACAATCACAGAGTATAACTTATTGAAACAACAGATCCAAACAGATCGATGTATTGACCTTAACAAACTAAAAACAGTTTTTATAGTTGTATGTAAAAAAGACGCTATAACACTTATAGACGATACAACACCTCTTGACGATAAAATCAAAGAGTAAAACTTTAACAAATATATTGTAACACATACTTTAGGATATGATACCAGTAATCGTAATAGTAATCTACAGATAAATACTGTATAATAATATCTGTAGTGCGGCACAGTTAAGTGTCAGTTACAATTGAGCAAATAACTGTCACTCTTCAGCGCAGCATTACACCTCACATTTACATAATCAATAATAAAGTTACACATTTTATTTACCAGTTTCAAAAATAGATTTCAACGAATCCTTAATTACAATCTACTTTATACTATCTAAGTAATATTCTTCCTAACAATACTCCTAGTACCTTGCATTGTAATAATATCGACATATTTAGCTATTGTAACAATAAGCGAAGTTATACGCAACCGCCGAGTCGTATATGCAAGCCCACCAGTACAATAACCCGATGCATGAAAACCACCCCGATATTTACCACATATGTAAAACAAACATAGATATTGTCGAATTAGAAATATTTAAATTTATAAAAATTGCAATTATAATATACTTCTTCGTACGTATGTGCTTAGGACTAATAGAATATTTTGTAAACCCATAAAAATTGATCCCAACCCAGACACTGAAGAATCGATATATCATACATTACATACACAAAAGTTCTACCTCCAAATTGGATTCCCCAACACATCACCACTACATGGTAACATTGTCATATATCAACTAAATATTAGACTAACAACTAACGAAATTTGGATTACAAACCTAGGAGCTCAAACACACCAACCAGAACAAGAATTAATACCAGTAGTTATACTAGCCCCACCGTACATACAACATCCACCACCCGGACCAGGTTCTGGAGCCTGAAATTATCTAAAAACAGCAAAAATTGCTTCATCAAATAATAATAACAATAGTAACAATCACCCAGAAAGACCACATCATAACGAAGTAACAGACCTAACAAATATACCCACATCACCAGAAATAGAAGAAACAAACCCCGAAATCGAAAACCCATATACAGTAAGACGAGCAAGAACAGATACACGACATCTACTAAGAGGCAGACGTAGAGCATCACTATCATTTCCTACACAAGACTCTACATTAGTATCATACGGATCAACTGATATAGAATCAAACATAATAAGACCTATAGGAGCAGAACAATCAGAACCACCAAGTCGAACCGGAACACCAACCGGAACACCAACCCGAACACCAACACTACATAATTTTAATATCAGTTCACCTAGCGATCATTCAAGTGTTAATACTATCCCAACACCTACATTATCTGAATTAAGAGCAAATCCATTTCTACCACCTACATTTCAACAAAGACAAGATTTCAATTTCGTACAAGACAATTTTCGTGTACAACCAGTACACTCACCACATAGTTCAGTTTGGTCAGCAACTTCACCGCAAAATACGATAAGTACGAACACTACACCAAATAGATCACAACAATCTTCCTCCTCGAACACCTCAGTCAGCGTACCACGAGTAGAAGTAACAAACTCTCTACAACCACCACGAAATACAATACTCTCACCAGCATCATTTATACCCGAATTAAGATTAGCATCAAGTCACCCCGGTAGAACTAGAGCAACACTAGCACTAAATCCAAACCCCCCTACTTTAAGTAGAACTAATGAACATACATATCTTTTTACACTAGATTATAAAACCTGGAATCCACCTCCACCATTATACGGACCAACTAATCTTGGAGATACTCTCACAAATTGGTCAAGAAGTAGACTTACAAATACCTTAAACCTAACACATCGTCAACGAAATTCAGCACTTGAAGTTCTAGCAACACCATCTCTAGAACTAAAATTTAATACTACAATAAAATACGACACCATATTTAACCATCCATTTCACGCTACCACACCATCTATTGTAACAACAACGATACCAGCACCATTTGTTTGCATTGATTTCGTCTACAAATTCGATCGATACACAAAACAAACTTTAGGATTTGCAACATTCTATAATCCCCACACAGGACTATCATACACATGCCGCTTCAATTAAAATCCATAATACTAATATTATTACTAATAACATTATTTATCTATATGAAAATAGACACAGAAATAAGATCAAAATATAAAATAAAACAAAATATCAGAGAACAAATTAAAGAACACATACAAGAACGTATGGAAAAACATATAGAGAGTTTCCAAAAGAAAAACAAAACAAAAACAAATAACATAAATGTAACCGACCAAGATAACTTTAACAAGTTAATGGATCATGTATTTAATAACAAAACAAAATTTGAAACGGAAATATACAAATTACCATCAAAGTATACATCACCAGACTTAAAAGAATTCAAGAATAGTACAGATTACGAACAAATGTGGGAAATAGCCATAGATAAATGGACACGAAATTGGAATTTTTACAGAGAACAATTAACAGACAGTATTTTGGAAAAATTCCAACTAGATAATAAAAGAAACAAACGACAGACAAAAGAAGATTACGTTGAATTGAAAGGACAAAACATTAATGGATCAGCAGTAGGACCTCAAGACATTTTTATCGAACACTACGACTGCGACGCAGAAGAAATAACAAACGTAAAATACTACGAACTGAACAAAATCAGCACATGTAAATTTAAACCATTAGACTTAGAAATGACAAAAACAGAAGTTCAATTATTATCAAAAGCACAAGCTGTAGAGATTAAAGCATATGCTGTTACAGGAACGATCAAAGAAAAAGTAGAATGGTGTTCACAACACACTCATTACATTAGAGCAAACAGACCGAGCTATTACGTATCAGATGCACGAAGAACGAAAATCTTGGACCCAGACGAAGTTCGTAACGAACTCGCCAGAATTAACATCCTTAAAAATACAAAATACAGGCCAACAAGGCATAACATATCATTCAATTACTTATCAAACCCACCATTACAAAAAAGACTAGAAAACGTACAAGGAAATATACAATTCAAAGTAGACACTCCTATGGTACCACCATATGGAAGATTAGTATATGATTATACAAACCCAATGTGGGTGCCAAATGAAATCAAAAATGCACAATCAAACTGCCTATCAGGCGTCAAAAAACAAAATAGAATTGACATTTTAGATTGGACCCTAGAGATAAAAGAAGTCTCATTAATACTAAACCTTGATACAAAAGAAATATCATATATGGGAACAAAACTACCATGCGATCTCCACAAGGGAGAATGTTTACCAACACCCTTTACAAAAGCAACAATCATTTGGGAACCCCAAACACATTGCCAATTATTCGAACTTATTCGGTTTGATGCATATATGGTTAAGTATCAGGAACGATATTGGATAGAAACAAACGCGGAATGGTCATCAGTACAAAAACCAGATGTAGAACAAAAAGTAAAATTTAATGATACATCCTCAATCGCAACAAGATTTGAAATCTACCCATTAGTTGAACGAGAATGTGGATCACCACAACCGTTACATAAAACAGAATACGATGATATCTATATAATATACGAATATGGTTTTGATATGCATACAGGACTTAAAGTAACAAGAAAAGAAGACAAATTTGAAGAAGAAAAATTTATAAAAATAAAACCACAGCAAATTATGTCAAATGCATACACAAGATATGAAGACGAAGAACATCAAAATTATTATTATGGTTTTGTAAACGAGAACACACATCTACAAATGAAAATGGACCTCTATATGAGTGATATATATTCACGCATTAGTCTACAGGCAATAGAATTCTATTCACAGATATGCGAACAAACTCGCAATATTCGACAATTGACACTAACACAAGTACAAAAGAATACACCACTATTAGGATACATCCTTACAGGAGATAGATCCATATTTGTGAAACAAGAAGGAGTCAATGTGATGAAAATGTACAAATGTGCAAAGAAATCATCACCACTATACGTACCACAAACACGTGAATGTTACGACAAAATACCAATACTATACAAAAATAGAGTACAATACGTACATCAACTAACACGACAAACATACCTTTGGGCGAAAACAGTCCCATGTTCACATAGTAATTTCGATCAACTGATCTCAATAGACACAGAAGGAACAGTAAGATACAGATTGACACCATATCCAATAAAAGTAGAAACAATATTAGAAACAATATCACCGGAAGAAATAGTACTTGATAATATGTTCAGCAAAGCAAGCCTCATTGAAAGTGGAATATTTAGCAAAGAACAATTAATACAAGAACGAAAAAGAGATTTACTACACAAATATATGAGAGATCGCGAAAAACCGCTTCAAGAAGCACAATCTGCTAACGCACAAAAGCTACTCGAATTAGAACAATTAGGATTATTACAAACATACAAAAATTATGAACATTCACTTAAATGGTTAAAAGACTTGAACATAAATGGATATAACTTTCAGATTGATCAACCAAGTATAAACTGGAAGGAAATTTTCGACGCAGCATGGCTGAAAGATCAGATACTATCCATCTTTGGTTGGCCATGGTACATACTTGAAAAGATGGCTATCATCTATGCGATGATGAGCATGATATTATTTGTAACAAACCTAATTATAAAATTCTACAACGCTTTTGCAATACATAAAGCGATTGGGAAACAAGCAAGTATAACAAAAATATTATTAACAGGAATTTTTGGAATATTCTCACAAACACTAACCCAACTAGTTGCACAAATACAGGAAGATGATTCCGACAATAATAACGACAATAATAATGATGATAACAATTCACATTACAGTAAAGGACATAATAATTCACGAATACATATTCAACATTTCAGAAGACATTCAACAGAAATACCAACATTAACTCGTAGAGATAAAACGACAGAAAATTATGTGGATACGAACTATAAACACTATAACACTACTATCCGCAGGACAGAACATGGTTTACAACTACGTACATTGGAGTCACCAACAAAGAAACAAGCACCACCACTACCAGAAAGAAAACATAAAACAGAAATATTAACGACAATAGACGAAAGTAAAACCCAACCACTACCGCCAATACCACCACAACTAATAACACCACCTCCAGCATACCAACGTTTGAGTAGTTTACCACCAATACCAATACCTGTACCAATCCCAAGCGCACCTACTATAGAACAATCGCACGCGATTAAACCGTATTCATATGAAACACAAACAACTCAACAAACACCATATGAAATCCCCCAAGCATCAAATAATCAAAATAATCAACATAAACTCATACCAACTTCAAGACTTCTAGAGATACAGAATCCACCACCTATAGATTTCAATCAATTAAAATTAACAAACAACAAAATACAAAACCGTAGCTATAGCTTAGACATCCTCAAAAACGATCAGCCGCATACGAATGAGGTTACATACTACGATACTCATTCAGCGGATACATACGAAATTTAAACCAAACAATACTTTTCAGTAACAACTAACAACACTTATGCCATTACTTAGCCAAATTTTTCTACCTTCTATAAATAACGAACAAAATCTAAGGATTAAACCAGATAACAGCCTAACTACAAAATATATATCAATACGGAAACAAAATATTAAACAAACTGTTTGTAACAAACTTTTTGTAACATAAATATTAATAAACAATAAACATAATCTAGATTAGACTAACCATGTTTGAGTTTTAGCATTCAACAATGGCATCGAACATGGACTACGAATCACCATATAAATCAGACTCGCCATTCTCATACGAAGTAGAGGATGGAGAACTAAGCTGTGAATCAGGCAGATCCAGCCCCGGAACAATTCGGGACTGTGCGTCTGAATGTGGAACACAGACTGAAAGTAACATGATAACGGATAACGAGAAAGTCACCACATTTAGAGTCGAACTGGAAAACAACCAGGAACACGTACAGACACCACAGGAGATAGCACGGAAACTAAACAACAAATTTGGTAATAGACGAAATCTTCAATCCTTTGATACCAGTAATAATAGTACTAGTAACATATCAGAACAAAGAACAAACATAGCTGTACATAGTTACCAGAACACAAGACCAAGACAAAACTATAACCAAAATACTAGCAACACATATATGTCACCACCTCTACCAAATTACCCCCCGCCAGTACGACCACCCCCACCATCAGACAATTACCCACCACAAAGCAACGTTAGACAACGTTTATTTACAAGACAAACAGTTCCAAATACTAACAATCTACGATTTCCATATGCGGTGACACCCCGCTCAAATAACAGAAAGTCTTTCTTCCACCAGTCGACAAATGAACAAACTCCGACCGAAACGGTAATGGAGACGGTCTGGTTTCAAGATAAAGACCCGTAAACACTAAGTAATCCACACGGAATAAATTATAATCCACTTTTATCGTACAGAAATTGGTCGGAAATGCCTTTTGATTCACGATCATACAATTTCTTCATCGCACCATTACATACACTGAAAGACCGTGTATCAGAATTTTTTCCACCACTTCCGTCGGAAAATACAAACACTGTAAAAAGGAGCACGAAATATATGGGCAGAGATAAAATACATCAATCTCTGTACCCCAAACTTAAGCAATTTTACAGTCTTACGGAACGCTTCCTCTATGATTACGATTATGAGTTCCGTTTACCAAGAACCTGTAATTTTGATTTCCTAGTGGCAAAAGCCTCTCAGGACCTTTCGGCGTATAGCGCATCCACACAGCAACATCAGATTTTTCAATTAAGCTTCAACCTACTCCACCCTACGCCAAAAGATGTACAAAGTAACAATTACAGAGTACATGAGACAAAGTTGATACATAACTTAATATATTATACATTCTTACGAGACAAACAATATACAGCTTCTAAAAGTTTCATACACATCAATGATCAATTGACTTCCCCGTACTTTTTAAACTACAGCTACAGAATAAAATGGAGCTATACAATGGGGACGTTGAGAAACTTCGATCCCATTAAAAATTATTACGTATTTCAATCCAAAGACGAACCAGAGCGACCGCTCATGGTTCCCTTAGAAGCACTCGAACCGTGCGAAGAATATCACGTTTACCACCTGACAGGGAGCGTGACCAATAAGGCGACCACGAATCGTTTAACTTTCAATAACGAAAGAACGATACCACAGACAGAAAAAGAGATTTGTAACGCACTACAAGCATCGATAACGGAAACTCCTTTACAAGACGTAATTAATTTACTTGGATACTATCTTTCCAAAGACGAATATTTCCTGAAGGAATACAACCATTATTGTGAAAGAGGTAACTATCCAAAACAAACAGAGAAACTGTAACAACAAACGGAAAGTAACAAGTAACAATTCCCGGACTCAGTAGGTAATAGACTTCAATCTCCATCTATAACAGACTTTAATATTGATTGTTTGTAAATCCTTGCATATGTTTGTTAATCTTTATTATCCCAAATCTATTTCCCCAACTATTCAATCCATATTGTAGATCACTGAATTTGAATCATAATCTTTCAATTATAATACCATTAACCAAATTTATTTCTATCACTAGATATTAATCAGTTTGAAATAAACAGTATAAAACCAAAAATATGTTTTTACTTATACAAAACCTAACCTACTTTTTAAAACTGTACATGTAAATATGCAAAGATTTCTCCATAGTTAGTTATATGCAAGGCAAACAGGCAATTTTGTAAATAAAGCAAATAGGCAAATAAAATGAAAAAAACAGAACAAACAAAACACATGAATAATATGCATAACATTTGAATAAATGACTCATAAGCCATGTTAACAACACTGTAAGTAACACGATACTATAGGACATGACATTTTTTCATAAAACAGATTATAACATATTGAATACCTTAATACAATTTACAATCTAACCATACAAAAGGTACATTACAAATTTATTATTTATAACAAACTCTAAATTTAAAATAGAGTAACATATACGAAACAGTCAGGTTAAAAACAAAAGAAAACAGAATTTTCACTCAAATCGAAATTTTCACATGCAAGTTTGTAAAAGTGACAAAACAAAATACATGAAATATATGTAACTCAAGCAGCTACTGTACGACGTTAGCTATAGTAACAACTAACAATCCAATATCATTGTAACAATTCACATAGAAAACAGTACTCAGATCTCGGGAAACGTTGATCCTTAGATCGTAAGCGCGCAGACAGAGACGTTAAATTAATTCATGAAGTTGAAGAAATAACTGTTGATTGGGATTAGGAAATTGTCATTCGTGTGCATACCCATTGCAAACTACTATAAGCGAGATCTGTAACCCTTTAAAAAATTCATAAGAGACTAGCAGCTAAATGAAAAAATATAGCAAAGTGATAAGCAGCATTTTCACAATCTTACGGACACGGAAAATGTTTCCTCAGTAACAACTCACAAATGGGCAATCGTAGAAGTATGACAAAACAATTGTAAAGAACTAATACCATTAAAATAACTCATGACTTCAAACAGGGACATTAATTAATACATGTTCAACTTCTATAACAAAATTAACAATCAGCATGGCCGACAAATCACATGTCACTGAAAACAAAAACGTTATTCGCCATTTCGTTGACATAATCTCCTTTCTGTCACCACCAAAACCATAGCTTGTTAAATAACAATTAACACAAAAACATATAACATACATCTTTAAGTTTTCTTTCCAACCGGAAGGGATACTACGTATATCTAGAACATGTAGTGAATCTAAAAACGATTCTTAACATCTAACAGCTAACAGAAACAAACCAAGCAAACCAGGTAAGTCAGGTAAGTCGACGACGGACATCAGGACGCCTACAACATCAACGATGGGCCTACCCAGAAGGATCTCCGCCCACTGGATAGTGTGGTGGTGGAATAGATACTTTTGTGATTGTTGATGTTCACTCCTTGCTCTTTGGGTAACCGATGTTTCGGAATCGACTCACAGACGAGCCGATCTTCAAGCAACACAATCAAAAAAGAAAGAAAATCCTTCAGAGAGACTACAGAGAAATTAATAAACTATATTCTACTATATTCGATTGGAAGACTTTCAAAACAACTCTAAACCCCGGAAAGATGGAGTCAGGCATGACTTCCAAAAAGGAATATTTAATATTTGAAAGACTTTATTCAGAAAAAGACTGAAATACTCTTTTCTGATTGGATAAAAATGATATATTATTTTATCCTCCTTTCCCTTTATGTGTTTACCCATCTACCCTCTCTGAGCAGAAGAGAAAGTAATTCAGTCAGTACCAGTCACCATCCTGATTTAATAATAGAGTATATTTCTCTCTCTCTACTCCGCTCTTGTTTTGTATTGAGATAAACGTTAGACCGTAGCATTGGGGCCCCGTGCACCGTCTACTGAAGCTCAGATAGAAGAGTAACAGACTAGAGGAATAGAACTTTAGTTAGTCAGGTAAGCCTTAAGATTAACTAGTATTCTTGAGACAACCATAAGACAGTTCAGGAAGTACCCTAACAAAGGTAAGCTCTAGAACACGTCTTACTTTGGAGAATAATCTGGGCTTATTTGGGTAAATTTTAGTTAAATTTGGCACCAA
>NW_027450855.1:0-19213 GCF_964194025.1 Convolutriloba macropyga
AAATGGTTCCCACTTGTAACTTGAAGCACAAGACTGTAGATGTGATCGAGCAAATTTTCTCATTGTGATTGTCATAAGATAAGGATTCGAGCATAATCGAGATGAAGAATTTTTTTTTTGTTTTGTTATTGAATGAAAAGCCTCTATGTGTAATTTTGAGTTTAATTAATCACAAAAGACAAGCTGCGCTGTCAAGGCCAGCTTTGGAAAAAATGTATTCAATCGAAGCGTGTTTTAGTCCATGAATCGTTATAGTTGGTGACAGCAACCTGCTGAGGATTCAAAACGAGCTTGAAAATGATGTTGTCTCCGGCCCTATAACATCACTCTTCATTGCACGCCGGGCTTCCGAGCTTCCTTTTTGAACGGCGATGATGTAGTGTTTTGTGCCAGTTTCATTTCATACTTCTATTAGGAAACAATGACATATCACAACACACTAACAAACTTTGGCTGACCCCTTAAATTCTTTTGCTAGGCTGTGTGGCTTCACGAAGAGACTAAAAGAAAATTCTGTCGAAGTTAAAGTTGTCGGTCTTTTAGATCGGCCAGATACGGAATACGAGCCCATACAACAAACTGAAATTTTTCTTTAAAATTATATGCAAACTGATTACGTTGGTCCTCGTTATGTGAGGCTCATTCATTTTCTTGAAGAGAACTTACCATATGTGTGGCGCATTTGAATGAGGAAGGCAAGAAACGAGTGCTAGATCTGCTCCTCAGTATATTAACCGCAAGATTTTAAGTTCAACCTTGTGTTTATGTCCTGAAAAGTGAAGTTGACGAATTAATGGTTGTCAATTGATTAGGTGATCTCTCGCAATGCTGGATCTTATTAATTCAGTTTCTTGAACCAACATTTTTTTAAAATTCTTGTTATCTTCTATTAAAAGTTTTTGCAAAAAACAAAGAAAAGTTATTTGACAAAAAAAAGAAAAAAAGCTTGTTTCTCTTTCAATCCTTCTGTTCCTAAAATTGTTTTCAAAAAGAAAGCAAAATTTTAAAACGGTTAAAAACTCAATAAAAAGCAAAAAAAATGTTTTCGAAAAAATTTGAAACCTAAAAAAAACTGCACCTAAAAACTAATTTGGTCTTTTTACAGCACAATGAACGAAATTAGAAATTTTTAATGCTTTCTCAAAAATTGCTTCGAAGAGCATGCTGGTTTTGAGCACGGTAGAAAAAAAGAAACTGCAAATTTAAAATAAAAATTGTGCTCTGACAGGGACATATAGATACTGACAAATTAAATTTTTTATCTGCAGATAAATGCAAACGGCAAGTACTCAAGTTTTTGCAAAAAATGGTACAAAACAGTAGGTGCAAAAAAAATGTTAAATTATGCAATGAAAAGAAACCTTAAGTTGAAAAATATTAAGCCCTTTTTTAGCCAAAGTGCTCTTCAAATTTATCTAATGAGAATGACCAGAGATGGTCATAAAGTCTCAGTGATAATAGTTGTGCTGCAGCATTGATATCACTCAAATTTGCAGAATTGTTCTCGCGCAAATATTCAAACTTTTAAAATGCAATACGGTGTTGAAAAAAAGCGAAAGTAACAATCTGCGTGACCCGGCAGGAAAATTTAGATTACTTTAAAAAGAAACTGACTTTTGCTGCTCTTGGTTTTATGTTTATATCCACGAATTGGTGAAAGAGTTTCTGTGAGGTGGAGACCACTCTAAGTAAACAAAAAAGTCGATGCCTTATGCATGGACGTCGCGTCTTCGGTTTGGGCGGTAAGCTGTGTCGCCCCCCCTTTTCCTGTTTTCGGGTACTCTTAGTGCCCTCCGCTTTATGCGCGCTGCTTTGTTTTGTTTTGGGCACGTGTTTTGCTCTTTTTGCCTGCGCAACTTAGGATTAAGGTTTTTTCGTTGCTCTTTGTACCCCTTCCCTTCTAAGTTTTTTGGCGCAGGCCTTAGATGTTGCTTTGCCGGTCTTTGCTTTGATCCATAGTGTGCTTAGGTAAGGGTGGGTGGTCTCTCCTTTGCCCGCGCCGGTTGAGGAGCTAGGTTTTTTCCACTTCCGTTTAGCTTCTCCCTCCCACTTAGATTCCGGCGCGGTCTTTAGGTGTTTCCTGCTGGGCTTTGCTTTGCCATGATGTGCTTTGGCTCGGTTTGGGTGGTACCCTTGCACTTAGGCGTTTGTGATTTGTTTGCTGTTCTGTGTTGTTCAGTTTTCTCTTTTTCTGCGGGATTCGGTGACACCCGAGGACGAGGAGACGACAACCGAGGAGCCCTGGGTGGTGGAGACGACCTTTGGTAATGGTGGTGGAGTCGTTGCCCCTTCTGCATGGACTTCGCGTCTTCCGTTTGGTTGGTAAGCTGTGTCGTTCCCCCCTTTTCCTGTTGGCGGTCACTCTTAGTGCTGTCCGCTTTTAGCGCGTTGCTTAGGCTTTGTTTTGTTTTGGGCACGTACTTTGCCCTTTTTGCCTGCGCCACTTAGGATTAAGGTTCTGCGTTGCTCTTTGGGCCCCGCGCATCTAAGTTTTTTGGCGCAGACATTAAGTGTTGCTTTGCCTTTCTTTGCTTTTGCCAATAGTGTGCTTATGTTAGGGTGGTTGGTCTGTTCTTTGCTCGCGCCGGTTTAGGATCTAAGTTTTTCGCGCTTCCGTTTCGCTTTTCGCTCCCCACTCAGGTTCCGGCGCGAGCTTTTGGTCTTTCTTGCTGTGCTTTGCTTTGCCCTGGTGTGCTTTGGCTTGGTTTTGGGGGTACCCTTGCGCTGAGGCGCTTGGGATCTATTCGCTGTTCTGTGTTATTCACTTTTTTTCTGCAGGATTCGGTGACACCCGAGGACGAGGAGACGACACCCTAGGACGAGACAACAGTCACCTGAAAATGAAAAGAAACGAAATTGTTTGAAAAAAATCAATTAAATTGAAAAAAGAAGATCATCGAAGGGAGTCGTCTGTTGCCTATTGTTTTCTTGTGCTAGATTGGTTTTTTCGATGTGATCTATTTATTAATTTTTTTGTGTTGTTTCTTTGAATTAAAATTTTATCTGCTTTACTGAGTTTCTTCTCACAAGACTTAGGTCTAGGATAGGAATGTTGTTTTTTGTAACTAAAATAGGATAGAATTGGACATCCGCGGCTTTTTTAGTCTTGCAAAATTTTGTAAATCTCTTAAGATCTTGCAAGAAAATCTTTCAAGATTATGCATAATCTTGCAAGATCTTGAAAGATTCTTGCAAGATTAACATCCTAAATCAACTAGGGTTATCACTCCAGCGGTCGTTATTCGCACGAGCAACAAATCAATCTAAGCATTTAATCCCTCAAATGCTAGTATAGCACTTTCATCTGTTTCATATCCCAACCAAACTCATTTCTTTTATCCTGATTATGTAAAATATCAAAATAACTTGTCCCAACGATATCTGTCAATCTGGGAAAGAGGTCTGATTAATAAGTTCACACTCAATGCTTCTTTCACCATTCGGTGTGAAACAATTCCATTTGTTAGAATGGGACAATGTCATTGGAATTGGCTTTTCCTTATCTCATCTGACAACACTGTGATAGTGGCAGACATTTATAGAAACAAAGACACTCGTTTCAAAATTGATCACATTGAACGCAGCAATAGTGCACCATATTCTTCCGGTGATAGCTTCATTTGCTCTGAATATGGCCTTTTTTTATACTGTGTACTTTATACAAAACTTCATATTCAGTGGGCCTTTGAATTACAACTGAGACAATCAATCAAATGCTATCACAGTCAGATTTAACAATTACAATTTTTCAAAAACTAGAGCTGCCAATCCCTTAGATTCTCAGTATGCTTATGTATTTAAAATTACATGAGATAAAAGTAACGAGAGGTTCACCGTTTCACTTTTGCTGCGTAAATAATTATTATACAACATTTGATAAATACTTTGGGGTCTGAGCCATTATAACCCCCCTGAAATTAGAGCCCCATTATGGTACAATTACCATAATGGGGGCTATAGGTTATCTGACCACTAAGTTGGGCAATAATAGTAAAGACCCATATTATGAGTGATCATGATTGCTCTTGGACAAAACAAGTTAAAAAAACTAATCAATAATTATAGCAACTAATTTCCGAATTCTGATTATTCTTACCTATTCAAATTTACACCAGTATAAAGAAAAAAAGCAACTATAAATTAAAATTCGGGAAAAAAATTCAACTACGCTGAGGCGATTATTCACAACTGATTAATTACATTCTACGAATTGGAATGTATGTGTGCTCGGTCTTTTTAAAATTGAAAGAATTTGAATTGTATTGGGGCGCTGTCTTGTTTTTGAGATCTGTTTACTCATTTTCATTATTATTGAAGTCAATTGTAGTAGTAATTTTTGTCACGCCGAAACAGAAAGAGGAGAGAAAAAGTGGGTGGTTTTGCGGCGTCAAAATGTTTCACTCGATTATTCAAGTACAGTAAGAAATCGGTGTAAAAAAATCCGCTTTCTCGCTAGTGGTTTTCTGTTCACATGTGCCAATTTAACTTTGATTTTTACTGCTTTTTCCGATATTTTGGATCGCATTTTTATCTAAATGGTTTTCCCAATCCATTCATAGTTCATTCTTAGCCTAGTTTTTGTTTGAACAAAATTTCTTTTTCTCACTAGTGGGTTTTTTTTTGTTCACATGCGGCATTTTGACTTTGATTTTCTGATTTTCTTAAAAATTTTTTTTGATCTGATTTTTTTTGCTAATGTTATTCCCGATTCACTCATAGTCAGTTCTAGGTCTAATTTTTGTGTAATCAATGAAAATTCTTTGTATTGTACGTCAGGAATTGTTCGTCCTATGTTTTTTTGTAAGATTTTCATGACTTTGACCTTTCGAAACGGGATAAACAGGCAAAGCACAGTGGGAATTAAGTTTCTTAGAAGGCCTCAGGTAGTTTTAGTAGTCTTTTAAACGCGTAGAGTGCTTAAGGTGCAAGGAAGGCCTAAATTCAAGGTTAAAAGGTCATTTTATTTGTTTTTGAGCACAAAAGGCGCAAAAGGGGTTTTTTAAAAAATTTTTTAGTCTTGAGCTGATGGTTGCCAAATATAATAGAGGTCCCTTGTTGCGAGATATATTTAGTTGCTATGGCAGTTTTATGGGCTTTATGTTGTGGTGATGCAAACTTATTCACGAAAACAGATACTCATTCAAGCATTTTATCTAAAAGTTCATTGATTTTTTTTCCATTTTTTGAGTTTTTGTTAAGCTCAGGTGTCACGGAAAGCCTCAAGTGCCATAAATTCTTCGCAGGGGTTCGCCAATAGGTTTCGACACAGTTTTTAGTGTCGATGAATCTGTTGTAGACATTTTTTATCACGAACTTTTTGATAATTTTTATTAAATTAACTTTGCAATTTCATTCAATTTTTTTTTGAGAAATTTTTTTTCTTTTGTTCATTTTTTCTGTCTCCGAGGCCCAGTTACCTCCTCTACGATTTACTAATTTGTTACTGCATAGCTGCTCTGGGCAATGGAATGGTAGTCACCTTTTTAATTTCACGAATTTTTGAAATTTCTTGGATAAAAGTTAAAATATTTTAATTGCTTTTTGACATTTTTATCAAGTTTCCAGTTTATTGGACCTTCAGAGCCAATACAATTTGATATTGGACTGTTGAGTAGCTTGAGGAGACCATGAACTTGCTCTGAGGAAACTAATATGAAAAATTTTAGCATCAATTCATTAAAAATAGAAGTTGTTTCCAAACTTTGTAATTTTTGTAATTTTTACAGTTTATGAATTGTTAAGGAATAATAAAACTTTTAGGTCCTTCAGATCGGTGAGATAGTTACTAAACTTAGGTAGTTTTGAACTTTTTGAATTTGTGATATCAAGGAACCCTCTTTAAATTTTCCAATTTTCAAATTTAAGTGTCTTATTTCTCAATTTTTGCTATTTTTATTACAATAAAGCTCTTTAATGGCTTGTGCTTTCTATAGAAAGTATATTTAATTAGATCAATTTTGTCCCTCTGGGTAAAAAGCTCAAAAACACTAATTATATTCTGCTTAGTTTATTTTCTGTTTCTCAACTTTCGAGATTGTTTTTCTTTATGGCTGGCGCTATTTCACTGATCTACTGGTCAGATAAAGTAATTTTTTATTTATTTTTTCATCTCTCTGAATTGTATTTCAAGACTTGTCCCGCTACGTTTATTTGTAAAATAATTTTACACACTTTTCATGACATCGAGCTTTCAAATTGGGATAAACAGTTAAAACTCAATGGGCATAAGTTTTCATTAGTCGCACTTAGCCGCATTGATTAGTCTTACAAGTACTTAGAGTGGTGGAACTATTGGTAGCACCCTAATTCAAGGTTAAAAGGTCTTTTTCATGAGTTTTGGAGCCCAAAATTTTGAATTTTTTGCGTTTGTTTGTCTTTTTTCAAATTTTTTGTTGGAAAAGTCTAAAATTGAGGCTTAGGCTTGTAAATTTTAATAACAGTTTTTTGCTAGACATATTTATTTTCTATGACCATTTGAAGAGCTATTTCTTTTGGTATTAAACATTAAAACACGCAAATTTATTTTTGTTTTTAAAACATTCTTCAAATTCTCTGAAAATGTTTGTTTTTTTTTGAGTTTTTAAGCCCTAGACACCACGGAACCTCCTTTAGGGTATGACAATAACTGCATATTTCATAGCCGTAATGGATTGAATTTCAACATGACGAGTTTTAGCAGTTTTTTTTATGAAACTTGCATTTTTTATTTTTAATTTTTTGGCCTTTAAGGTCATTACTGAAGTTTTCCCAGCCACAGGGTCCAGGGAACCTCGTCTCGGGTTTGGTTTCAGGTAACTGAATTTTTTCAACGGATTGGATCAAAACTTTCATATCGAAAACTTAATATTAATAATTTTTTTATACTTGCTTTTATCATAATTTAAACAATTTTTGGCTGTTTTCGACATTTTCCAGCTCCAGTGGACAAAGTGGACAAGGAACTTCCTCTAGGGTTTGATTTAGGATTAGTGGTGTATGATTTGTAGGGTCAATGCAAAGGTATTCTACAATTTTTTATCATGCCTTTTTTCCTAATTTTTTGACATATTTTGAAATCTTTTTCAATTTCCATTTACTCTAAAATTACTACTTACCGACATCAATATTGAAATTTTTCCATGGCTTGAACCTAATTTGATGGACAAATTCTGAAATTAATGAAAGGTTTGGAAAATATTGATATCACAAATTTTAGCAAATAATTTAATAAAGTTTTCGAAATTTTTGAAAAGTTACATCAATTTCAGAGTTTAGGGATCTTTAGGGGTCAAATAGGTGTGAGTCTTGCTGATAGATTAGCAGACAGAATCGAGAATCAGGCTATGTTTTGTCCAACTAAGTATTTTGTTCTTTTGGGCTCTATCACTTCTAATTTCAAATTGATTTCTGATAAAAATTTCATTACAATCTCAACTTAAAAAATGATTACGGTTCCAGCATTCTATTCTCGAAATGATATCACTTTAATAAAGAGGCGCTTTTTAATTTTAAAACTTTTCAGGATTTTTTAGAAAATATATTTTTCTGAAGGAGCAGTTAAGAGGGATAGGTGGTGGATGTTTAATAATTGGTGTTGCTTCTTTTTGCGTTTCTCCAGCCATGATGCTTAGTGATCAATTGATTTTTTAATTTTTTAAACTTAACAACATTATTTGGCAAAAACATGGCTAAAGGCGACCGATATCAAAATTGAAATCGGTGCAAATGGGGTCCATATTCAAAAGTAAAACATGTGAAACGGCGAGTTTAGAGCCTGTCATGGGGCGACCTCACCGCCCATTTTGAATTAAATTTCACTTATATTTCATGGCTATTTGCTCACAATTCCAGGATGCCACTTGACAGAGTCATGGGTCGTCCTAAAATTGATGCGTTTTTGCGACAATGTATGTTTAAGCTTCACGTTTTGCAGTTAAAGCAGTTAACTTGAAGAGCTGCCGATAGTGTGATAAATACACAGCTGAACACAGTTGGGGGAAATTGGAGGCGTACAGCTGATGACGTACAGCTGATGAGGCGTAAAGTTGATGCGGCGTACAGCTGATGTTGCGGGCAGTTTGTCTGATGACAGAAGTTAACTTAAAAATTAGAAGAAAAAGTGATTTTTATGATACTTTTCATTGAACCAGCAGGACTGATCCATCGAACTAATTTGAAGCTAATACAAATGTTTTGAATGTTGTTTGTGACTTTGATGCCTTTTCAATTCTATGACAAGCACGATTCAAAGAATTCTATTTTGTTGATATCTGGTTTTTTAAATGAGTTAGTACAATTATAACAATGACGAAGGGACAATTAATTAAACATTGATTGATGAACAGTGAAAATCATTAATAAACTTGAATAATAAACAATTCATCAAAAGAGTTCAATTTAGCAATTCGGCAATATCAGAGTCAGCGTCAGAATTGTTTCTGTCTTCGCTTTTGCTGATGAGGTCGCAAAAATTTTAACAACTGGATTTTTGGCAATTGCTTCTCTGTAACTCGGGTTGTTTTAGTAAAACCCGTTTAATCCTTGCAATTTGATTTTAACATAACTAAAGACATAGAGAGTCGTCTCAGTGAATTTCACCTGGCGGATCACGAAATCAGACTGCCATTCGTTCTCAGGCAGGAGCTCCCACTTTTTACATAGGATTGTGTCCCAGACGGCTGTGCTCTCTTGATTATCGCCGGGACCTCGGAGAGATCAGACCTAAAGCTTTTGATTTTGTGAAAGGGAGAGAGATAGTGTGTGTGTGTCTGTGTGTGTGTACGAGCGCGTTCAAATACTTTTCGGAAAGTATTTTGCTGAGAACCACCAACAGATAGCTCTTGAGAAACATACCAACAGATATTTCAAATACTTTTCTGTAACCGTTTTTCCTGAAAAAAATATGCTAACAGATATTTCAAACACTTTTCTGAAAATATATTCCTCAGTTACATTCCAACCAGTTTGCATTCGTTTTGTCAAATAAATGAAAAAGAATTCAAAAAATACTAATTCAAAAGCAGAAAATGCTATGTAACAACCAAAGCACTTACCGAAGTCATTGAACCTGCAGCATTAAAACACAAAAATAAATTGTATTAGGTTGTTGCAACGCGCAGTTCTTCTTGTTGCCACCATTTTTTGCGTCCCCTGGCTATCGCAAATTGCGCTCTTGATGGCAGAAACTATGACAAACACCCGATCTATTTTGTGACGATCTTCTATGTTTGGCAAAGCCTTTGTCACCCGATAGTTTTCGTCCAACAAGTAGACTTTTGACGTTGACAGTTGTAACAAAGCAAGTTCATCGTCAAAGCCACGCAAGTTTGCCATGTCCACCTTTGCTCCCCATTATAAAATTTTCGCTCGATTCTGTATGTGTTATCGTAAAATTTCCCAATGCTGTCTTTCTTTAAAATTCCTTTTCGACATGCAGCAACAGTGAGTGGAGCACTACAATTTTCAGTGTGTAATTGTTGCAGGTCAGCCGGTGATCTAACTTGGGTTGCCCTCCTGACTCGGGGTTGTTTCTCTGGGTTACTTACTACGCTGGGTTTCTTTGTTGGCTGTTCCATAAGTTTGTCTTCTTTGGAGTTTCCAATCAAGAGGTCGAAGCTGGATGTATCTGACAATGTCAACATCTGATCCAATGGTTTGCATTTCCATCTGCTGAAGGAAAGGGTCATTGGTAATAATCAATTCTTTTCGGAGAATCTATTGATCCACCACATTTCTGTTTTGCTCTTCTGCTGTAGGGATGTTAGTGACATCACTTTCAGCTGCAGTGAGATAAACACTCTCCTCATATCCGCGGCGCTCTGGCTTTTTTTAAGTCTATTTTACTTGTGTTTCTTTTGCATGAACTCAGTTCATTGTTTTTTACTTTTCGGATACACCACTTTGCTTGCTTTTTTTCTCTGTGATATCAAAGACGTGTTCACTGAATTTTCCCTGCCAGTTATTGAACTTAAATTTAACGGTCCAGGAGCTGAAAATCCAATTAATTTGGCACACTCCCAAATTTTATTAAAGGGACACAGAGCTTGAATATTTTATTTCACAATGAAAATCTCAGATGGTAAAGACATTGGCGGTAAGCCTTGAAATTTCAAATTCAGTTAATGAAGGCTTTTGGAAGGTCATCAGACAAAATTATAATAGCTCAGTGGATTTATGCGCTCTCTTTGAATGTATGTTGGCCGTAGCTCCCATAGAATTCAAAATTACCTCTAATCTGCAAAACGAGGCGTTCCTCAGCTGTGTTGCATACCTTAATCGTTACATCCTTGATCTCCAATTCAAACGCCGGGTTAATTTATTTCTTTGCTGAAGATGAGCGCCGTTATTTCTGTTCTTTGCAATCGGGTTTTGAGTCGCACGTTCTTTTTCAGGTTTTTGTGCAGTCCATCTCTCTCCAGAAAGCATTGCTATCTGGTTCTTCTTGTAGTGTGTAATTTCGACTTGACCAACCACTGCAGTTTCCGGTGGGATACTTTCTTTTGTCTGGATAACTTGGAAGGATGAAATATGGGGCGCTTGCATATTATGATAAATAGAGCTTGGTGGATGTTGCACTGGCTTCAGGGGTTGATGGCTTAATTGGTGTTGATAGTAGGTGGCGAATGATAGGCTGGTTCTTATGATTCGGGCGAGGGGCAGTGGATAGGGAGGCCGCAACGGAAAAGATGAAGTCTTGCTGTGGGATGCCTCGTATTCATTGTATAGGGTTGTCATTTTCAGGTATTTGAAAAAATCAGAATTTTATGTGCAAAGTGCTGTCTGAGATTTGACAAGAATTTAGAGCAAATAATAACAATAATTTGTTTTAAATGAATTAATATCAAAGCCTATTAACAATTCTTTTCAAAAATTTGACCAGAATAATCGTCAAACTTAATCGTCAATCTTTCTAACAGATCTTAATCGTCTCGATTTCGTTTGGAGGTAATTGACTAGAAAACTCAAATAACTTGTTGGATGAACTGCTAATTTTAAAAAGAAATCTTGTTTAATGGAATTGGTTATTGAAACCTATTAACAGTGAGTTTAAAATGAATTAATATCAATAATACCAATTAGTATAACTTAATTATAGGATATAGATATCTTTTATGAGTTTCATAGTCACTTTGATTCACCAATTCATCATTCCAAAGCTACAATTTTTCACAAAACGAGCAAAGCTCATACAATAATTCTCACTTTCGGGACCCATAGCAACAAGAACTTGATCACAAACGGCTTGATCGAGAACACTTGAAGCTTCTCAAAGCAGCAATGCACTCGTTGGTGCAAGGACTTCAGAGTAAATAGTAGTTGCGAACAATGATATTCGTGTCCCGGAAACGGAAGAAACAGTATCCCATGACCTAAACGAAATACCGGACACATCCTTTAGCAGTACTGAAGACGACAATATAACGCTTCCAGCAACATTGCCAATAACCGATTGGGGCGAGAAGGCTGGGTGATCCAGAACAAACACCAATTTGTTTTATCAATAACAATGTGGACTTTGACTACATGGACTGTATTGCCTGGGTCCAACAATCGTCCTCCGCGCTTTTTTAAGGTGGAGCATGACATGAAGGAAAGATCCCAATAAAATGCTTTAGCGCATGTGCCAGATTGTGAGATTTTCCCAATCGGAACCTTGGAGTTTCAAACAAGAAAATCAAGATTGTGAGATTTCCCTATTGCAATAAACTGTTTTACTCTTTTATTAATTTCATCTATTCAAATGTTTTTTTTTTGCTTAGTTTGAATTAATAATTTTAAATTTTGAGCTTTTTCAGAAGAGTAGAATCGAATCTCCGAAAAGTGTTCAACAGTAATTTGCCATCACAGAGAAGTAGTCGGAGGCAATTGAATCTTTTCAAGTATTAGAAGTAGTGACTATAGTCAGTTTTTTTTTAGAAAAGTAGTCAGCGGAATTTGTCATCTCTGAAAAGTAGTCAGAGGCTACTAATTTTCTTCAGAAAAGCATTAGAAGACTTGAATATAGCCAGAAGCTTTTGAGAAAAATAGTCAGCGGCAATTCGTCATCTCAGAAAAGTTGTCAGAAGCATTTAGATATTTCATAAAAAAAGAAGTGTTGCATTATTAGATAATGTTGCTGATGCAAAGTAGTGCATAACGTAATTTCATTATCGAATGAAAAGGAAAGAGCGCCAACAGCGGTACGTCGAATTACAAATATCCTTTAAAACTCGTACTTGGCATACTTATTACCCACTAAGTGATTTTCAGAACTCAAAAAAATGATAGGTATCCTACATTTTAGTCCGAAAACATTCGGCCAGAACACTTAATTTTTGTTGCCTCGCAACTAGGTGTTTGATAAATACTAACAACTGAGGTCATCCGTTCACCGATACCAAAGGCACAATACCTCTTTGTCTCAAGTTTTTCACCGTTAACAATTTGTACTTACCCTGTTCGAGTTTCCTCGCTGTACTTAGTTGTTAACGGTTAATAATCTGTACTTTCCCTGTTGGGGTTTGTTTCCTCGCTGAAGGCGATCGAATGACCTTTTTGCAATAATTTTCAGGTGATCATATGGTTTGATGATGATGACGATAGGACATGCAAATCGGTTCCATGATTTGATATCAAGATGGAATTTAAGAATTCAATCGTTCAGTTAATACCTTAGTCATAAACTAATACATTATTTGCTAAAGTTGCAAACTATTAAGGTGCGGGGGTAGTGTTATTGGTGAGTGGATGGGTTGGTGGGGGGGATTATTGGTTTCGTAGTCTGTGGTGTGTAAGGGGGGTCTTCGGAGGAATATGCAAAAATTTGTTTTTTTTTTAGAATTTTTTTAAAATGATATTTGATTTTTGTAAACTTTGTAATTCAATGTCTTTCCTTTGATCAATTTGCCAATGATATATTGGATCCAATTAAATTACAATTATTTGCAAACAATTCATGGTTAGAGGTCTAGGGTATGAAGCTCAATCAGTCCTTATGTATTCAATAATTCAGTTAAACTAAAGTTGATTCAGTCCTTAATTTTTCAATCGTTCAGTTGATACAAAGTTCATTCAAATCTTAGGACTGCCGATTCTGTTCAGATGTAGCAGAACTGGAACCAGAACCCGAATCTCTTTGCGTTACTTAATGATTTTTATTTTTGAAAGAATTTGACGTTATATTTGAAATAACAACTGACAGGGTGAGAAAAAGGTATCAATCATGATTAAGAATCAAGTACACACAATCGAAATATTTGCAATACTATAGTTAAGTTTATTGAATATCGATTTGTATTTTTAAGATTATCGAATTTCTAGTTGAAAATTCTGATTTCCTAAATGCGAAAAACTCGCCATCTGGCATTTCTGCTAAAGCATTAGATGAAGGTGGTTCATCTGTTTGAAGCTCCACTCTGAATAGAAGCGCCGAAGACGATGGTCGGACCCAAGCAAGCAATATCTGTCATATCTTCGAAGTCTCGAGTGTTGTTAATATAAAGCTGTGGCGTTTCATCAGTGTCGTCACTTCCTGTCACCTGTGTTGGATTGACGAGCTCTATTTGGTTAAAACTTGGCCATAAATGGTCAATTGGATCAAGGTTTAACTCTCAACTTCCCGTTACTGTTGAGATAGCTGTCTCCGGAGACGATGTCGAAGATGAGGAAGTGCTGATGCCAGTAGTTCTCCCCAGGAGTTCTAAATGGGACTCAATTGCTGGCAATGGGAGAGTGAGTGATACTGGGGATTCTCCAAGGTCAAAAAAACTCTCCTGTAAAAGTGCTGGTGAGTATTCGATGGATTCTACTAAGGAATCTGTTGGGGAATATATTGATGAGTAAAATTGCTGCAGTGAGAACTTGAAGGATTCTAAAAAGGAATCTGTTGTGGGAGTTATTGATGGGTAAATTTGCTGCGGCGTTTCTCGTACGACTAATTCATGAGGCGCATCTAACAGCTCTAATCTCGAAGGACTGCTCAACAGACGAACTCTAATAATTGTGATCTGGCTTTGCGGAGCTCGAAAAGCTCCTCTCAACCTCGCTTGCGAACGGGATCGTGCACATAGGGGCGAAGTCATGATTTTTATAGAAGTGAATTGCTATTAAAATTTGAAGTAAATTGTTAATAAAATCTTTTTCGACAAAAAGTTTGACTGACAACTGATCAAGATAAATTTCCGTATGAAAAAAATTTCCTTTTGACATATAACAAATATATTTTGATTTAACGTTAATTGCTGATAAATGATAATCAACATACAACTACGTTGTTAATTGAAATCAGTTTCATTCTCAATTAAACATCATTGAATTTCACATTTTATTATTTAGTAATACGATTTAGTGAAAAACCCCAGGTTTCTCATGTTCAATTAAACCTAATTGAAATTCAATATAAATTAATTGAGGTTTACTGAAATTAAACCTCTTTCATCAACAGTACATACATTAATAATAATAAACCTTCGGTGTTAGCATGATCAAGTAAGGGGCTTATCAGTTGGTTCCACTCAGAGTTCATTCTAGTGTGGGGGATAATAAGAATTCCCCGTTCACAAATTACCCAGACCAGGGGCCCCTACACCCAGGTTGTTGCTTTGTTTAAGACTTTGCCTCTAATCTGCTATATTTTGACCTCATCAGTTAATAAACTGTTAATTCATCCTAAATAATGTGAAGCCGCAAAGCGCAGGTCAAGAAAACTTTTGTTATTGATCATTAGTTTGTCACCTATTGGCTCTAAAATTAATTGATATTGCCAATCCTAAAATCCTAAAGTCACAGTTATTTGACGCTGATTAGCTGTCACAGGATCTTCTTCTGAAAAGATAAAGTTATAGCGGCACAATGATTTCCTGAAGTGTAATAGAGTGGAGCAGAATTTCAGAAAAGTATTAGAACGGTTGAACTTTTTCAGAAACTTTTTCAGATAACTATTTTACATACGTTTGTTTCGGATTACTTACTTATTACGTTGCTTCGGGTTTTTAATATACGTTTACTTTGGGTTCATCAAATTCACCGTTTGCCCCCCCCTTAGGTAGCCGCCCAATTGGCTGACCGGGCGTTTAACTTACTACCAAAAAATGATGAAGCCCCTTCCCCCCGCGGCCACGGAGAGGCCGAGTGGAGCTTCAGCCGACCGCACGCCCAAGATAAAAGAACGAACGGACTAATGATATATGGACCAATTTATTTTCTGGACCCATAATGATAAATATGTAAATCTGCCGAGATAATGACACGCCCTCTCTGTTTGGGGGCTCATATAACGTACTGGGGGAGGTTGCACAAACGGAAATGATCAATGTTGGGTTAAAAAAATGTTTATAAATAATAAACTATAAATAAACAAATAAGTTTTACAAATAAACCAAATAAACCAAACAGAGTTTACAAATAAAACAAACAACCAAATAAAAACAAATAAACATAAAAAAATATTATAAATAAAATATTGTTAAGTTAAGATATGTTTAAAAATCTGCAGCATCCGATGCAGCTGTTCTGATACTTGTGGCTGTTTTGTGGCTCTACATGAAGCGGTATCAGGAAACGATTGATTTCCACATGTGAAGGCAGCATCTGAATGCCAACTGAGGTCATGTAAATGAGGAATTGAAAATGAAGTAAAGAAAAGTAAACACACAAACAAACTCACCCTAGCCAATCACTTGTCGGGTTGCGGCCGTAACAATACAAATTGCATGTGAATTTCCCATAGCAATGCATAAAAAGAATGATTTTAACGTGTCATGTGGCCGCCTCTCAAGTAGGTAAAAGAAATGTTTAAAATAGGTTCATTTCGTGCATGGGGAAACCGCATGACAAATGCTAAGGGACCGCAATATGACAAAGGGGGTTATTGCCTAGCAATTAAACTATCTCATATATAATGAACAAGACAAAAATTTTTATAACTTATATAATTGAACTAATCTTGGAGTCTAGGTTGGTAAGTTTACAGTGAGTTTAGGGACAAAAAAACACTTCAACGATTTTCTTTTACAGAGCCAGAGCGTCTGATACAAATAGTTTTTGGCAAAAATTTACTCACCGTCTGCCAGGGCAGAACTTTGCTGTGGCGGTTTTGCTTTTCGCTAACCATACTTAGTCGATTGCTTTTGAAGAGTTGGTTTCCAATATGCTAAAAGATTTTTTACTGATAAATTTGATTTATTTGTCTCCTGCATGGGTACGCGTGCAATGAATTGCTCAGATAATGGTGCGAACATTGTCGGCGCCGAGAAAAAACTCCATGAATGTATTGAAAAGATGAATTACTGGACAGATTTGAGAAGCAGCCAACATCATCGGTTTCAAAAATTATGTTTTTGCAAAATTTTAAACCTTTGCAAAAACTTTTGCCTCTATTTGGTGTTTTTCTATCTTTGGATTAAGCACCATAGTTGCGCCAATGAAACCCATTCAGGGTTTGTGCGTGGTTTAAGGAGTTATGTTGAGTAGACAATTTTTGACCTTTACAGTAAAAGCTTCAGGAGTATAAGAAATGATTATACTTTTGTTAAGTTTCTTTGTATGTTTTGGTTTATCCATTTTAGGGACTGTTTGCATTTTTGGCACATAATGGTAATTGATGCGCTTATCAGGTGCAGTAGTTCTAAATTTCTCAAAAGTTATTTCATTTACAAGAAATAAAAATGAGAACCTTTTTTGTAAGATGTGTTCACACCTTTTCTCATGACTTTGAGCATTTAAAACGGGATAAAAAAAAGATACTTCTCGGACTTGTCCAACTATGAATTTTGTTCTTTTGGACTCTATCACTTCTAATTTCAAAATGATTTCTGACGAAAATTTCAGTACAATCTCTATTTAAAACATCATCACTGTTATAGCATTATATTCTCGAAATGATAACACTAATTAATAAGGAGGCGCTCTTTAATTATAAAAGAACTTTTCAGCTTTTTTAGAAAATATATTTTTTTAAATGAACAATTGATTTTCATTAAAGAACAATTATTATCATATAGAGAAAGTTATTTGGTTAATGAGGCACCACGAGACAACTCTACCTTTTGGTATTTTGTCTGCCCGGGTCGAGAAAAATTATGTAAGAAATGCGCTGAAATGCGCTGCTTTTTCAAAAAATTCAGCGCAAAAACCTTACATAAAAATGCGCTGAAATGTGCTGAAATGCGCTGAAAATTTGCAAGAAACGCGCTGAAATATACTGAGTTTTCAAAATCAGCCATCACGGGCAATCGAGCCCTGCTCTCCGGTGCCGTTGCCTTCACTTAATCCACTGCGCCAATGCTTCCTGAATTTCTTCCTTATTTAATTTGATTTTATTCTAAAAGACAATTAGTGAAGGAACGCGCTGAAATTGTGTAAGAAATGCGTTGAAATTTCAGCGCATTTCTTACATATTTTCAGCGTTTTTCAGCGCATTTTTTAAGAAAAAGATCATCATTAAATAGGGGAAGTTCAATGGTTCGAAATTGAGGAAACAGTGTCTAAAAGCATTCAAATCCACAAAATAATTTTAAGAAATGCGCTGAAATTTGAAAAGTCAGCGCGTTTCAGCTCTTTTCAGCGCATTTCAGCGCATTCAGCTCATTTCTTGAGGTGGATATAAAAAAATGTGTTATTTTTTTGCGTTACTCAAGCCATGGCGTCTAGTGTTCGAGTGATTCAAAAAAAATTTAACTTAACAAACTATCTCATTTATAATGAACAAGATGAAATTTCTGATGACTTAAATTATTGAACTAATCTTTGAGTCAGTATACTGGTATTTTTACAGTGAGTTGAAGAACAAAAAACACAGAAACATTTTTTTCCAAAGCCAGAGCATTGGATACGAATTTCAGAGATAATATTTACTAACCGTCTGCCAGGGTGGACCTTTGATGTGTTTGCTTTTCGCTAATATTACCTAATCGATTGACTATGAAGAGTTGTTTTCAAATAAAAGACATTTGATTGATGGATTTGATTGATTTGTCTCCCGCAGGGGTACGCCTGCTGTTATATAGTCAGATAGTGGTGCCAATTTTATCGGTGCGGAGAAAGAACTCCGTAAATGTATTGAAAAGATGGAACAATATCAACATCGTCGCTGAACTCGTGTATCAGAGCATCAAGAGCAGGTTCAATCCGCCTAATGCGCCACACCAAGGTGACATCTTGGAGAGGTTGGGTTGGTCCGAGTATTGTAGGCGATTCTCGGTAAACGTCGCCTCCAGGATAATGTTTTGAACAACAGTTTTTGTCTTATTGAATATGCACTGAACGCAGGCCCGTTAACAGCTTTGAGTGCCGACCAGTCCGACCTAGCCGCAATAACACCTAATCATTTTCTACTAGGTAACAAAGCAAACGGAATTCCGTAAATAGTTGGTGTTGAGGAGTTTGATCATCGTACGCGGTACGCTTGCATGCATTCCTACGCCAAGGTAATTTGGGCGCGCTGGCTTAAGGAGTTTCACCTGCTCTGAACTGAAGATCTAAGTGACAGAAGCCTGCCGCGCAGAACCTCAAGATCGGTGATTTAGTTCGGATAGTTGAAGAAAGCAATCTCACGGGTTACTATCCAACTGCTCGGGTTAAAGATCTCCGATACGGTTTCAACAGCATCGGATAGCTCGTCCGTTCAGTCGTTAAGCTTGTACCGATCATCCCAACATCTTCTTCTGGACCGGAGGACGTTACCCAATAAATAAGAGAGCAATCTATCCAGCAAGAATTGCGTCCTTTTTAAGCCAATAAGAATTGAGTATTTGTAAACTTTCAAATACGCATAAAATGCGTTCTTTTTTACGTAGAGAGCTCAGATAAGGTTCAATTTACGTAAATTCAAGTAAACCTAATTATGAAACGTATTAGATAAAACGGTTTTGCGCTTAATAATTTTGGATTTGCAGTGAACTAGATTGAATCGTTGACCTATCTGAGTCTAAGATCTGTCAAAAAAGTTGCATATTTGCCGCACTTTGTTCAATTGCTTTTAGCCTAAAACGTTGTAAGTACGAGTTGCCCTTTTTTGCCTTAACCACAGCTTGTGATCATCAACGCTCATTTTGATTGGTGTATGAATGGAGTACTCCTCAGTTTAAATCTCTACTTGTTTCACCTAAATCACCAATATTTGACAACTTTGTCGCTGCATGCGCTTCAGATGTCCAGATAGTTACTAGAACATGACGATGTTGAGTTTGAGACTACCTCTACGCGGGGTTCAAACTGCACCCAGATGTCTGTTTGTGATCAAGGCAGACGACGACTG